>NC_066583.1:612917406-612989906 GCF_024323335.1 Lathyrus oleraceus
AAGGACAATCCTTCATAAAGAGGGCTTGTAAACCATTCCATTCTCCTCTCATATTGCTAGCACCATCATACCCTTGGCCACGAATGTTAGAAACATCAAGGTTATGTCGAGAAAGTATATCACATATTGCTTCCTTAAGAGTTAAAGATGTGGTGTCTTTAACATGTGCCACATCAAAAAATATCTCTTGTATTAAACCAACTTTATCAACAAATCTTAATACAAGAGCCATTTGTTCCTTTTTTGACTCATCACGAGCTTTATCAACAACGATACAAAATTTGGAATCACCAATTTCCTCACGAATACTCTTTTTCACCATACTAGAAAGAATTTGCAAGAGCTCTTTTTGAATTTGATGTGAAGTATACTTGCAATTTTGTGGAGCATTTTCCAACACAACTTTTGCAACTTCATCATTGTAGGATGCTAAAAGTTTCAATAACTCAAGAAAGTTACCTTGATTTCTTGATTTGCTACTTTCGTCGTGACCCCTAAAAGCACAAGCTTGTAGTGTTAACCAACGAACAGTGTCAATTGAAGTCTTGAGTCGTAATCGATTATTCATTCTTTGACTTGAACTTTGCACTTGAATAACATTTCTAATATGACCATCTTGATTCAACAAGTCTTGACAAGCTTTCATTGCATTATTGTGTGGTGAGCAAGGATCCTTCCCTATGTGTTTAAGAAAGGAACAATTTTTTTCATTCCTAACTTTCTTTCAATTTCTAAAACCCATAGAAATAAAGACAAGTGAACCGGGACGTCCACTTAGTTTTTTTCTAAAAAGGTAACATGGTAAGCAATATGCGGCATCTTCAGATGGTGAATATTCTAACCATGATGGAAATATGCTAAACCAAGTATGTTGAAACCTTCTCGGATGATCCTCGTTACCGGACAAAGGATAGTTTTCTAAATGAATTTGATATGGACCCCATTTTAGATAAGCTCTTCGTATTGCATCCACTTGATTTGATGGATATTGTCAAATCGGAGGACGCTTTCCAGGATCGCGTTCCAAAGAATTTTCAAAACCATGATGCTCTTCAATTGTTGGATTCTCAAGAGCTATTTCAGATTCGGATGTCGGGATTATAATTTCTTCATCTCTCTCTTCTCTTTCAATTTCACATGCTTTCCTTTTGAAAAAAGAATCAATTTTCCTATTATTCATCTTTATTCTTCCTATAATATCATATCAGATCCAAAAATCAATTTAGAGAACATAAAAATAAAAAGAGAAAAAAATTAATAAACTTAATTAATCAACTTTAATCCGTTTTCAAATACCGGTAACTTCATTATTAGAAATTAGCAGCAACAATGATTAAATAAACCTTATTACAGTGTATAACTATATTTGTAAATTACAGTGTTATGAACTGGCTTAATAAACCTCATATAGATTATTTTAACACATCAAGAAAGAAGAAGCCTAAAAATCTCAAAAACACAAATCAAGCAATCACTTTAATTTGTTACTTTTTATAAAAGAAGAATGAATAAAGTTTTTTACCTGTTAGATGCCGATCACTTTAATCTGTTCCGATTCCGGTGCCGGTAGCAAACCCATATGAGAAAGAAAGGAAAGATAGGAGCTTTTTATCTTATCTGTATTTTAACCTAACTTTGAATGAAAAATAAAAAATAAAAATTAATTTTAATTTAAAATAAGGATGTTTTAGTAATTTAATATATATGAATTAAAAAAATAAGAAGTTGAGGGGTGGCTGTGGCCTTCCCACGTCCCCCATCAGTTCCGCCACTGGATGGGATGAACCTATCTCAATTCAGCTCATGTTGATTCATCTGACACAAGGTCATTGATGAATCAACTAGCATTTGGACATTAGAGAAGTCATTGGTCAATGATGGATTGGGAAAGAATAGGGATGAGGATAGAGGGGGGGGGGGGTGGGAACCCAAATTGATCACAGGAGGAAATTCATCTGATCAATACTATCCATTCATCTTGAGGGATGAAATGTACATTTCATCAATCCCTTAAATCCAATAGTATTGATCAAATAAAAGTCAAATCAGCCATGACCAAGACCTAATAGAAAGTCAAACATCACAAGGTCAATCAAACGGCTCAACAATATTTTTAAACAATTAAACAAATAAGAATCAATTTTAAAATGAACTAAAATGCATTTTTAAATGGATAAAACCTCAAATCTCTTCAAATCACCAAAAAAAATGGCCAAGGGATTTATCCCAGTGCAAACAAGGTCAAAGGACCTTAGACAAAAAATTTCATAATTTTTGGAAAGTCAAGAGTATTTTAAAATATTTAAAAACAAGCCAAAAATTATTTAATTCACAAAAAATATCAAAATTAATCTAAAAAATGATTTTAATTTAAAATATGGAAGAGGAAATTATTTAATTATTTTGGAGAAAGTCTCATATTATCCATCGATTAAAAATGAATTTATTATAAATTAATTAAAATAAAAGGAATAAAAGAAAAATCAGAAATTAAAATATAATTGGAAAAAACAAGGGCCATCAGATCTCCCTCATTAATTGAGGTGGCAAATCTGATGGCCACACGTGTGTTGTCCACGATGAAACTTAGTCAATGCGCCACACGCATGGTAATCAGAACCAAGGGCCATGATTAAAACATTTAAATAAGATCAGATGATTGGAAGGGTGTCAACACACCACCAGAGCCCTAGCTCTGGTCTTCTTCTCCGGTGGACCTCACCGGACTGGTCCACCACCAACCTCCATGAAAATGAAAAGTGAGTAAAATAATTTAAGGAGAAAATCACCAGAAATTCGAATCTGGCCTCAATTTCTTCTAATTCTAAGTATATTGAAAGATACATGGATTTGAAATTTGATGAGTATGATATGAGTTCCTTCGATTTGACCTCAAAGCAACTCAATCTTGTCGCCTACATTGGTAGGTCTTCAAACAACCAAAGATCAATCAAAATGGTGGAGAAATGAGGGAGAATCGAAGAGGAGAAAAATATGAAAATTCACCTTCGGTTTGCTTCAATCGAGCTCGATCTGGCTTTCAATTTGGCTTGGCTTGCTTCTATTCACTTGCAGGAGATGATTTGGATGCAAAAATGGCTTGAACCCTTGGAGTTTCAATCCTAAAATATAAGGGGAATTCAAACTCGATTTCAAGAGAAAACCTCAAGGTGTTCTATCAATGGAGTGTGTGGGTATTTACAGGTCGAAGCTTGGGCCAAGGGTCCTCCATTCTAAGCAGCATGACATGTATTTATAGGCTTGTCAAGTTGCTTTCCACACACTTTCCAATTTTGTCAAAAATAGAAACTCTTGGTTGCATGCTTGCATGGGCGTATGATAGGCCCATGAAATGATTGGAAATGGTCCAAAATGAGGTGTAAACCAACCTGAAACAATAACATCAAGTCATGCATTAGGGAAATGGAAATTGATCATGGAACTTACCAAATGAGGCCATGCATTACACCCATGCGCAAGCCCTTCAAAAATGCTCCAAATGCCAAGATCTTGGACTCTTTGGAAAGGTAAAATGAAGGGGAATAACTTTTCTGTTGAAGACGTTTCCATTTGAAGCTTAGATCATGATGAATTTTGAGGTGGAAGTTGGAGAAATCAAACATAGTTGGAAATTTTCTAAGTTAAAAGTCAAAGATCATTTTTTCTACCTTGAATAAGTTTTGTTATGAGCTTCATATGAAAATTATTCCTTCATCAAAGTTGTACCTCTTCCATTGATATTAAATTTGGTCACAAATTTCACACCATTTCAATCTTGCATGAGGGAGTTATGGATTTTAGAAGTTGAGGAAAATTGTTTGTTCAATGATGATAGCCCAAAATGACCTATAATGTTTCCTCTTGGCACATGCCCTTGCAAGTTGAATTTGACATTTCTGAAAGAATAAACGTTGGAGAATACATCTTGAATTTGATTATGAAACTTGAATGGCCTTCATATCATACAAATTGAGCGAGTTATGATTCTTGTAAGTTGACCTCCTAACTAGGACACAAACAAAATGACCTATAATCTTTCACTGTAAAAAATGATTTTACAAGCAAAATATGATCTTGATGTTAGCATGAAAGTTGTTTGAAATGTCATAAAGAATAACTTTTCTCTTTTAATCATTTTCATATGACATAAATTGTAGTAGATAGAGTCTAGGGAACCCTAGATTTTACTAGTTGAATTCCTCTGGTCAACCTCTTTGAACCAACTAGAATTTTTGAAGTTATTTTGATATTTGGGGCTCATAGAGGATCATACATGCGTAAGATGATGTGTTACAAAGTATCCCTTAAAGTCTTTGACCAATTGTTGAAGAACTTTGCTGAGGAAGTCACACAAGATACCCATATGAATTAGGGATTCCAAGGCAAACAAGCTTCAAACTCTTCATGAATTCTTGATCAAATTGACAAATAAAGAACATAGGGATCCATATATGATGCTTAGAATCATGTTGAACTTTTACTTGATTGACCTGTTTGCATTGAGGGACTCAAACCTTAGATATGAGCTTGATGAGACACGGGTGGACACACACTACCTACAAAAGATACAACACTACACATAGACATATTTTTGGTATGTTGGTTAGTAGACAAAAGAAAATAAAGTATGATACAATTAAATATGCTTGGTGATCTCTCCCAATGCAAACCTAATGAATGAGGGGTAAGGAGAATACCAAGGTGTGATCCCAAAGACAATGCAAATGATGAGATAGCATGAGGGATCTTAGGGTCAAAATTAGGGTCTTACAACTGCCCTTATTTAAGGATATTCTAAAGTGAACATATCAGGGATAGACTCTCTGGGGAAATAATAGGAATTACAACTACCTTTTTACTGTGTAGAATACCAAAGAGAAGAGAAAATTCATCACTGGTTAAAGTGAACATATCAAGGAAAGACTCTCTGGGGAAATAATAGGAATTACAACTACATTTTTACTGGGTAGAATACCAAAGAGGAAGAATATTTGTCACCTGTTAGGATAAACATATCAAGGATAAACTTGCTAGGGAAACATAAAAATGAATCCGCTGGGGAATACAGGTAAAGTGATAAACATCAAGAAGGATATTACCAGTTACTGGATAATAAACTCTTGGGGACCAAAAGATATATCTAGGTAAGAACTAGAAAGAAACAGCCGAACAAAACTCAACCCAATAAGGATATAGCTCAAGAGGAATGGTTCCATCCAGATAATGAACTAGGGAGGATACTGAAATAATAATCATTCATGAGAAAAAAACTCAGTGGGGAAGAAGAAATGATAAACTTTTGCTGCTTAAGGGGCTGACGCTCTATAATTGAGGGAGAACATACACACCAAATCTGCATGGGGAAATAATGTCACAAAAGTATAAGATCAGAAGAAAAGTTAATGCGACAAAAATGCACAATGAAATATTTGATGCTATGTTTCATGCATGAATAGGCATGAGTATGTATATGATTATGCTAACAAACGAGCACAAAGGGTACAAACAAGTGATGATTTGAATCATCACAACTAGATACTCGGCTAATCTCAACAAGATGGAAACACCAACTGAAGAATCTGCTATGGATGAAAATAAATCATCTAGCTCAAAATAAATTCAACTATGGTTGGGGAAAGACATGGAGAACATGCATTCAACCAAACATGGCAAACTCCGCGGGGGAAGAAAACACTACTGAAAATATCAACCCAATCATGCTGAGGATAAAGGAGATTTGCTGAAGATCCATATCTCAAGCTGAGGGATATCTCTATATATATATATATATATATATATATATATATATATATATATATATATATATATATATATATATATATATATATATATATATATATATATATATATATATATATATATATATATATATATATATATATATATATATATATATATATATATATATATATATATATATATATATATATATATATATATTCAAAATAACAAGTCAGCACTGCGGGGAATTTTAGGTCAACACCGTATCAAATGAGAGACAACCCTACAGGGGGCAACACTAATACTGCTCAGAATCAAAATATTGTCTGAATGAAGAGAACTTCTATCAGAAGATGAAACTCCAACGGGGATCCAAGTCACAACAAGAGGCAAAACTCTGAGTGGGGATCAGACAAACTGCTGGTGATTTTATCAAAACTCAAACTCTATAGGGCCTCTGTTGGGGATTCAACAATATGCCAGGGCAAAACAAAGGTCACACGAGGATTCAAATCAACAACAAATTCTTATAATCAGACTCTTCTTGAAAATTGAGAAATAAACCAATTCCAAGGTACAAAATAAATCAACCGGGTCTGCAAACTTATGCAGGGGAGAAACTGTCACGGCTATGCAACTAAATAAATATGTAGGGGATATGAAAACCAAATAAAGGTTTCACGAGGATCCAAGGTTCATTCACAAACACAGATGCAAACGAATATCGTAAATCCTCAGCTGGGGACTGATGATGAACTATAAAAAGAACAATACATCAGCTCTACTAGAGATAAATGATGAATTGCATGAGGAGAAACTCATCAATCAAATGCTGGGGATGAACATAGAATTGTTGGGGATCTAAAATCACCAACCAATTGCTTGGGGAAGACAATAGTGCTTCACACGTCAAGACTTTATCGTTCTTAGATTGTTGTTGATATTCTTTTTAGAAATTGATGCTCTTAAAGTAAATGCCTTATTATTTCAGAAAAATGTTTATTCATTGATTTATTTATTTCAAAATTATCATCATAAAAATTCATTTTTATTAAATAGAAACAAATAAGAATATAAACAATTGGATAAAAGCTCAACTTTATTTAATAGAATGGTAGTCCAAAAATGGTAGGACTCTATGGATCTTTACAAAGTTTAAAAATGGTAATTTACATGGAAAAGGGCTACATTGAATACAATGACCACTACTCTCCCTACCAACTTTGAAATCCACCGTGTTCTTGTCTTTGGCTGAGAATGATGAATCAGAACCAAATAATTGTTTAAAATTGCTTCAACGATCAGGACCAGCCGGATGCAGTTACTAGCCATAATCCCTAATTTTTGCCTAGATTTCCCCAAGGTGGGGTACTCAATATACCGGGATAAATATTTTGTTTTAGTCTCTAACTTTTGCCTGGATCTCCCGTTCAGGTTTTCAATCCACCAAGATGCTCATTTTTGCCTAAGCCTCCCTTTCGGGTTTTCAACTTAGCGAACTATTCTTTTCTTTTTTAGGTGAAGTATTTCTTGACTGCATCGACGTTCATAGGATGCGTGAACTCTTCACCATCCATAGTTGTAAGAACTAATGCACTGTCTGAGAAAGCTATCTTAACAACATACGGGCCTTCATAATTAGGAGTCCATTTGCCCCTAACATCAGGTTTGAAAGATAGAATCTTCTTGAGCACGAGGTCACCTTCTCGGAACACACGAGGCTTGACCTTCTTATCAAAAGCTTTCTTCATTCTCTGTTGATATAATTGACCATGACACATGGCACTCAATCTCTTCTCTTCAATTAAATTCAGTTGATCATCTGGTCTGACACCATTCAGCTTCAGTCAACTTGGCTTCCATCAAGACACACAATGACGGGATCTCAACCTCTACGGGTAGCACAACTTCCATGCCATAAACAAGAGAGAAATGAGTTGCCCTTGTTGAAGTGCAGAATGATTTACGGTACCCATGCAAAGCAAACAGGAGCATCTCATGCCAATCTTTGTACGTCACAACCATCTTCTAGATAATCTTCTTAATGTTCTTGTTTGCAGCTTCAACAACCCCATTCATCTTGGGTCTGTAGGGAGAAGAGTTATGATGTGAAATCTTGAAGTCTTTGCAAAGAGCTTCCACCATATTGTTATTCAAGTTCGATCCATTATCAATAATGATCTTATTTGGTACACCATAACGGCATATGATATGATTCTTCATAAACCTTACAACAACTTGCTTGGTCACATTTGCATATGATGCCGCTTCAATCCACTTTGTGAAGTAATCAATAGCCACCAAAATGAAACAATGTCCATTTGAAGCTTCGGGCTCAATCACGCCAATGATATAAATTCCCCACATAGAGAAGGGACATGGAGAGGAAATGACATTCAGCAGTGTCGGAGGAACATGAATCTTATTTGCATAAATTTGACACTTGTGGCATTTCTTCACAAATTTGCAATAGTCAGATTCTATTGTCATCCAATAGTAACCTGCTATCAGCATCCTCTTCACCATAGCATGTCCATTGGAATGAGTACCAAAGGAACCTTCATGGACTTCGGTCATCAACAGGTCTACTTCATGTCTATCCATGCATCAGAGCATAACCATATCGAAATTTCTCTTATAAAGCACATAACCATTCAGGTAAAAGTTGCCAGCTAATCTTCTCAAAGTCTTCTTATCTTTCAAAGATGCCCCGGACGGGTATATCTGACTTTGGAGGAAACATTTGATATCAAAATACCATGGATTTTCATCTTTGACTTCTTCAACAACAAATACATGAGTTGGCCTATCAAGATGCATCACAGTCAAATTGGGAACTCATTCCAAAACTTCACCACAATCATGGAAGCCAATGTTGTATAAGCATCAGCCATCCAGTTTTCATCTCGAGGAATATGATGAAACTCAACCTTTATAAATAAAGTTGATACCCTCATCGCATAATCTCTATATGGTATTAAACTGGGTTGATTCGTTTCCCATTCACCTTTAATCTGATTCATAACCAGAGTTGAATCTCCATAGACGTCAAGATATTTAATTATGAGATCAATGACTTCTTCAATAATGGAAACTTCATACTCAGCCATATTGTTTATACACTTGAAGGTCAATCTAGCTATAAATGGAAAACGAGTGCCTTGAGGAGTAATAATCACTGCCCCAATGCCATTACCATACGAATTAACAGCTCTATCAAATACCATGCCCCAATGGGAACCAGGTTCTGGCCCTTCTTCAAGCAATTGTTCATCACAATCTCTCATCTTCAAGTACAAAATCTCTTCATCAGGAAAATCATACCGTACTAACTGATAATCTTCAATAGGTTGGTGAGCCGAATGGTCAGCCAAGACACTACCTTTGATAGATTTCTGAGATCGATATTCAATATCATACTCTGATAACAATATCTGCCAATGCAAAATCCTCCCAGTTAAAGTAAGCTTCTCAAATATGTACTTGATTGGATCCATTTTGGATATCAACCAAGTAGTATGATTCAACATATACTGGCACAAACGCTTAGCATCCCAAGCCAAAGCACAACATATCTTCTCAAGCATAGAATACTGAGTCTCATAGTCGGTGAACTTCTTACTGAGGTAGTAAATAGCATATTATTTCTTCCCAGCTTCATCTTGCTGACCAAGAACACAACCCATACTCTCTTCAAGCACAGTCAAATACATGATCAACAATCTTCCTTCAACAGACGGAGACAAAATCAGAGGCTCAAGCAGATATTCTTTGATACTGTCAAAAGCTTTCTAGCAATCTTCGGTCCAATCACAAGACTGATCTTTCCAAAGGGGCTCGAATATGGACGCACATGTGGCA
Source organism: Lathyrus oleraceus (assembly GCF_024323335.1). NCBI lineage: Eukaryota > Viridiplantae > Streptophyta > Magnoliopsida > Fabales > Fabaceae > Lathyrus > Lathyrus oleraceus. The sequence continues at coordinate 612,927,010 of NC_066583.1, forward strand.
GTCATATGTGAAATAAATCTTGAGATATAGTTCAAGCGGCCGAGAAAACCTCTAACTTGCTTCTCAGCTTTAGGCGCATGCATCTCTTGTATTGCTTTGACCTTGAAAGGATCAACATCAATACCCTTATCGCTGACAATAAAGCCCAAGAACTTACCAAAATGAACACCAAAATTACACTTATTGGAATTCAAATGGAGTTTATATTTCCTCAAACGCTAGAATAACTTCAACAAATGCTTAGCATGCTCTTCTTCATCACTTGATTTAGCAATCATATCATCAACATAGACTTCAATCTCTTTGTGCATCATATCATGAAAAGGAGTGGCCATGGCTCTCTGGTATGTTGCACCAGTATTCTTTAAACCAAAAGGCATCACTCAATAACCGAATGTTACCCAAGGTGTAATAAATATGGTCTTCTCCATATCTTCGGACACCATTTTGATTTGATTATAACCGGAAAATCCATCCATAAACGAAAGACTTTGAATTTAGTTGTATTGTCTACCAACATAGCAATGTGTGGTAGAGAAAAATCATCTTTCGGACTGGCTTTATTCAAATATCTATAATTAATGCACATACAAACTTTTCTGTCTTTCTTAGGAATAAGCACAATGTTGGCCACCCACTGCGGATACTCAGAGGTAACAAGAAAACCAGCATCAATCTGCTTCTGCACTTCTTCCTTAATCTTCACTGCCATATTAGGATGAGTTCTTCTCAATTTCTGCTTGACCGACGAGCATTCTGGCTTCAAAGTAAATTTATGCTCCATAATCTCAGAATCCAAACCAGGCATATCTTGATAGGACCAAGCAAACACATTAGAATATTCATGGAAAAGATTAACCAACCCCTTCTTAACCTCTAGACACAATTGAGACCCAATCTTGACTTCCTTCACATCATCTTCAAAACCCAAGTTGACTAATTCAATCTACTCTTCAAACGACTGAATGACTTTTTCCTGGTGCTCACGTAAACGGGACAACTTATCATACACGTCTTCATCATCATTCTCTTCCTCAACTTCAAACACAGGGAAATCAAAGTTTAGAGGGGGAGTAGGATTATTACATTCAATGGGTTTGAGAAGCAACCTGCATAATGATTTGATATTTTGATTTTAGAGAAAAGATGTGCAAAAAAATATTATGCATAAGGAAAAGTTAATGTTTATTTATGTTTTTTGTGATTACCATTTTCAGAAAAAACAAAAAGTAAAAATAAAATATCATAGATGTGAATGAATAAAATTGTATTTTTTATTGATGATAATAAGGAAATGCCCAATAATATTTCACTTCTCCCTTAGGCATAAGAGAAGGATTTTTCTTAATAATAAAACAATTACTTTGAACGATGTACAATGACAGGAACGTCTACAGCAACCCATCGTTACAAGTCTGGTCGTGTGTCACAAAGTTGGCACCAGTTTCGTCTTCATCATTGTCTTCAATAATTATAGTTGAGTGTTGATCATCCCCATGAATGAACCCTCCACTGCGGAAAACTGGTTGTATAGCCTTGACATTGGCGTTGAATGGCCCTTGCTAAAATCCCATCCCAACCCTGTTCTTGTTCTCCATAACTTCTACCACACGACCCCACTTGTCGGTGCTGCCAGCCTGAATAAATTCTTTTGCATCCTTCAAAGAAGACATGGATGCCCCAGTCTTCAGTTCATCAGCAATAGACAAAGCCTGGAACGGAATTCCAACCTCTTCTTCAGATTCTACATAGGTGAAGGATGATAAATGGCTCACAAGAAGCGCTTTCTCTCAACCAACAACGACAAGCTTGTCGTTCTTCACAAATTTCAACTTATGGTGCAAAATAGACGTTATGGCTCTAGCTTCATGGATCCATGGCCTTCCCAACAAAAAGTTGTAGGTCGGGTGAATGTCCATTACTTGAAAAGTAATTTGAAAATCACTCTGACCTATCTTAACTGGAAGGTTTACCTCTCCAATGACAGCTTTTCGAGAACCGTCGAACGCTTTAACAACAACACGATTGTACCTCATTGGTGCCCCTTGATAAGAAAGTCTTGCTAGATTTAACTTGGGTAGCACATTCAATGATGAACCAGTATCAACCAATGCGTTGGACATAGCGTCCTCTTTGCAATTCATTGAAATATGAAGTGCCAAGTTGTGATTTCAGCCTTCCTCATGAAGTTCTTCATCACAAAAGCTCAAGTTATTACAGGAAGTAATGTTGGCAACATTATGGTCAAACTAATCCACAATAACATCGTGCTCTACGTAGGCTTGTTCCAATACTTTCTACAAAGCCTCTCTATGTGCCTCGGAGTTCATCAATAATGACAATACTAAAATCTTTGATGACGCTTGAAGCAGCTGCTCCATAACATTGAACTCACTTTTCTTAATCTGACGTAGCACCTCATCATCATCATTAGCCTTCAACTTGTTGGATTCACCAAACTGACGGGTTGAAGCACTAACTGGATTAACTGCAGGAACATCTACCTTCTTACCCACTGAAACATCTTCCAGAATCTTTGGAGATACAGGGCTAAAAACACGACCACTCTCCTCTAACTTCTTCGACAAAAAATCTGTAAACTCTCAAAAGAATCAAAATCACCCTCATAACTAACTGAATAGATTTTTCCAACCTCTAAAAATTTCCAACTGCTCTACCCTCCAAGGGGACGATTCACCCCTCAACAATCTCTTCAAACCATTTGAACCCAATCACTATCCTCAGTTTTGAACCCTTACACAACTTCAGAACCTATAAGAACCTCCTCAAAATCCATAACAACTTCTTCAACCCTTCATTCTAACAACTCTTCAACCACCACTTCTAACAACCTAACAACTTCCAGAACTCCCTCAACGATAACCTTTACACAATATAGAACCCACCTTTTAGAACCTACAACTTCTAACCGAAATAACCTCCACAAACTTCTAACTGAATCATTCTCCTCGACTCTCTTCACCCCATTGATACCCCTCATCGGCCTCAAATCGGAAACTGCCAACAACTGCACAACCGAATCGATAACAAATTCAATCCAACCTCACACCTCCTTCAAACAACCAACAACCACCCTTCAAGAGTGAACCACCCTGAATCTCCGTTCTAACCCATTTACCATTAACAATCTCTTCCAATATAACCTTAAAATAATTCTCAACGAAGAAAACGGAAATGGAAGAGGGCAAAGAAAAACGTTGTATCGCAAGAGGCTAGCAGAAAGAAGAAATTGCAGAAGCGGAAACGGAGGAGGAGCATACCGGTTAACGACGTCGAACGCGAATTTTGAGGCTTCATTCTTCAATCAACAACAAAACAAACGCGGTGCACAAACGCAAAGCTTCTTCTTTATCATCTACACTGTGATTCACAACAGACTTTCAACACAACAATCATCGTCATTTGACGCGCACAGTTACAAACTCGTGACAAAAAGTTCTCACCTTGAAACCAATACGATGAAATTGGTAAGTTTCCCTTATCTCTTCAATCTCTTTCGTGCGTGTGATGAGGTTGAGCGCAGATTCTTTCCCCTTTGGTTTCAAATTCGATTCGGTGATGAAGTTGAGTGCGGATTCAATGGCATTTTCTTGATTCTTTAAGGATGAGGGATTTTATTCTTGAGTTCCTTTTGGTTAATAATTCCTGAGACGTTCGCATGAGATCGAAGCGTGAGTTCGCAATGTGGAAGAACGATTCCCATGTAGTTTTATAATGTAGATTCAAGAAACTTTTTTACGTCTCTTTTAAGGACATATGTTTGCACTCAATATAATATATAATGTTGGAATTCAGGTGTATAATACAATTAAATTTAATATTTAAAAAATAATAATCTATTAAGAAAAGAAATTAATTGAAATACACTGACAGCGTAAAAGGATTTTACACCGTCAGTTAATCATATACGTTGGATATTAAAATAAGTTCAACTTTTACTTTAAAAACATATAAAGTAATGCAAACGTGTGATGGTGATGAATCGACCGTGTAGATCTTTTTACACCGATAGTGCATCCTAGTTAAGAGAATATATAATATCCATCTTACTGCTGACATTAGTTAAAAGAATTACCAATGAACTAAAATTTTCTTTCTTTGTTAAAAAAATGCAACATTCTTTCTCCATTAAGCAAATAATATAGCCAAAACAGTTGCACACAATAAGGATAAGATTATTTTATTTTATTTTATTTTAATTAAATATTTGATCATACAGTATGATATAATAAGTGAATATTAAAATTTATTATGTTTTATATCTCTAGTTAAAATGTTTATTTTGACTTTGATTTATCCTTAAAAATATTTTTTTTAAGTTGTTGATTTTATAAATATCATTTACATTAATATATTTGAATATTTAAATATAAATAAATGTTATCACCGGAGATTAAATCTTAGACCAACAATTTACACTCATTTAACTAAATTAGCACATACCAATTGAGCTACGGATAATTGCGAAAAAATACGTAAAAGAAATTAATAAACACTTTAAGGTGAAGATAAAGTTTTCTGCCAAACAAAAATAAGGGTTCACTAAGTGAAAATATTGCAGCAAAATCCACTTGGATGAGTTGGAATGACTTAATGGAGAAGAAAGTAGGCGCGATAAGCAAGTTTCAAGTCCCGCTTAGCAAGAATGATAGATCAGCATCCTATAAATAGGTGTTCAATCAGTTTATTTGAGAATAACTTTGTGTAATTAATTAGTTTTCTTTATAGAGAGTGAGAGAAATCCATTGTATACCAAAAACACAAGACGAGAGGAAAAGAGAGAAATATTGGGGGCAAAAACATTGATAGAGGAAGGAACAACATATGTTTTTCAACGTCTTTCTTCTAAGGCATAATTGTAAAGCTATGACGAATAAGCGTAGATAATTTATCTTTTGTTGGGGTTAAATGTAGTTGTCTTAACGCTCATATGTTGATCATGGTCATGGTTATATGTAATTCTTTTTATGCTTTAATATTGGTGAAGTATTTGTTCTTAATGTCTGTTTTGGATTAATTACATAAAATATATTTTCATGGTATGACTTAATATGTGAAAGGTATTGATCATTAGTAGATCCAAATTTGTCATCTATTGGAAATGCTAAAGTCTAAAGACTGATTTAGATTAAGTATATATGTATGAACTATCGAAGCTTAATTCTATCGTATTGGTTAATAAGTTGAGAAATCGTCTGTTAGGTGATAGAATTGATCTCACGTCGTTGACTCGAACATGAGCTACAATGAGAGCGGTGAGCGGTAATATTAATAACTAACTAGAATTGTATATTACTGATCAATAATATTACATGAGAATAGGTCGATGAAATCTAACTCCCATAAGTTTTATCAATTGTAAAATACCAAATTCATTTTACATTATGTTATTTTAATTTTTGTATTCACAAACCATCGAACATCTGATAAGCCATTCTTAAAATCATAAAAAACTATTAAGCGGTCTTTAAAACTCAATTAATGGCAGTGGAGGCGTTACAATATTTATTTTTGCATATACATCCGCTACCTCACCCCCTAAAAATATAATTTAAAATATAAAAAATTTAATTAAAAAAAGCATAATAGTATATTAGAAATCAGCGTAATAGTATAAAAAATAATTTATTGATTTATCCTTAAAAATATAATTTAAAATATTAAAAATTGAAACCTAATAAATATATATATATATATATATATATAATGGTGTTAAATAATTAACTTATTAAAATTACAATATTTACAAATTAATTTTTATTTAAATTTTAAAAATATGTATATAATTTTTATATATAAAAATAAGTATAATTTTATTGTAATTATATATATATATATATATATATATATATATATATATATATATATATATATATATATATATATATATATATATATATATATATATATATATATATATATTACGTTGCGGAATCAGAAGTGGAGTGAGGGTCAATGACTACGAAGGATTTCGATGAATCTGAGCTTCATGTACGATGGTGAGGGGGCGGATCTGCAAGGTTAGCACTCCAACGCTCAAGTCAATATGCGAAGGAGATGAGTGAATTTTAAATTATCTACCTGAAACTAGCGCACTTTCTATTTATAATAGAGATATCATAACAACATGTTATTTAATAGACGTGCAATGCAGAGAGCCTTTAGATGTATCTCGTACTTGAATCACTTAAATTCTTCTGTGGGATAACGCTCGCATGCTGAGAAGGATTTAGATAAATTTCCTTCCTTTATGAATGGTCGGTTGGGAACCTTTATGGTCAGACCAGAATAGTTTCCCCCCAAGCCCGTGTCTTTGCATGGCAGTGCAAGAGTTTGTATTGTCTACCTCGAAAACCTCATGTTCTTCCCCTGCTGTTGTAAGTCAAGAAAAGGCGTTACAGTCTTGGAAATTTGCGTCTTTAATGCGTCATATGTTTCAAATTTATTTTCAAAGATACCCTCATAATGACTCTTGGGAACTAGAATACTTGAGTGTTACGTGTAAGTGATTTGAATATTGATATGGCTTATTTTCCTTAGCGTGCCAACATATAATTTTTGAAGAATCATCTCCCATTTTCTTTGATTTATCCTTCACAGTTTTTTGTTACCTCAATTCTCTTGATCTTTCATTTTCCTATGTATGGAAAAAATAATCTCCATCTTAAGTCAAAAATCGAAGGAATATGTTCACACTTTGTGGGAGGACTCTGTTTATTCTTTAAACATTTATGTCTTTGCTCGTGAGGGTAATCTTGATGGGGAATTTATTGATGTTGGTCCATATTCAGATTGGGGTATCTTGAAAGCTCTTGGCTTATTCGTCTTCAACTTGCTTGCTTATGATGTATTTTGGTAACGATTGTGTGCATATTAAATGAAGGATGAAGAAACACTCATTCTTTTATGGCGGGGAATCTGGCCATGACAAATTGTAACTGGTCATTCTACTACCTCGGAGTCCCCCATGGGTACTACTACTTCGGGTTTTCCTCCCCGTATGTTGTTGATGGGTCGAGCCCATACTTTTCTAAGGAACATCGGGTTCCTCCTTCATAAGAGGATTGCTCATACTTAGCCAACTTGTTCAGGCATGCCTTGGAATATGAACTGGAAAATCTGACATGTTACATCCAGCGCACATCTATTGCTTTGGCCCTTAGAGGAGCCGGTCATTAGGACTCTCTTTGGTCCGACCACCAACGCAAAGAGAAGCTCCGGTTGGAGGAAAATGTATGTAGCTTGACGCTCAAATGAGATTCATACCTGTGAAAAATATGAACAATTTCCACTTCTCTTACCAGGATAGGTGATGCTTTACTCCCCCTTAATCTCCCTGGCTCCCTTGTTGACTAGGTGCCTCTTTTGGTAAGGGGTGCAGTGAGGAAGAACCAATCTTTAGCGGTCCAAAGAGATATCTCTCAACAACTTTGAAGTCTAAAAGGAATCTCTCTCAACGGCCCAAAGAGATCTAGAGTATCTGCATCTTAAGAATACTTCTTTGGCTCAACATTTAATTGATTGTACGACCACTAGCCTTGGAGCCGTTTCACAGCCTTTCGAGAATGCCTTGCAGCAAGTGGAGCATTTTCACCATCCCTTGTATATTTTGAGGGAGAAAATTTTCCTGGATTAGATTCTCAATAATGGTAAGGTCATTTCCCTACTTGGGGTTGTCTTCCTCCCATTTTTTATCACATCTTGCATGTAAAGAATATTTGTATTGAAAAAATGGATCTTTTTTTTGTTTATACATGTTTGAGGTGTGTGTGTTTGATCCTGAATGCGGAGTTCCAGATTTCGTGCAGACTTACAAGGTCTTCCCTCAAAATTTATTTTACATCTCTGATGTTGTTCCTGGTCAAAGTTCGGTTCCTTCCCCCAGGTGAAAACCCGGTCTGAGGTCGAAGTGTGGTCAACCTACCGCGGCCTTTATATTGGCTAGCTTCCAGAGAGGTTGGACCATTATTGACATTTTATGTGTGCTTTACACTGTGGAGATATGATTATATGGTCGTGTACGCATGGAGTTTACGATAACACCGTTGAGTCTTTGTGCGCGTGTTTTACGCTTTGGGGATCTGATTGTTATAGTCGCACGTGCATGGCATTTCCAATAGTACTATGAGTCTTTGTGTTAGGACTTCGGTCCCTTTGGTGGTACCTCAATCTCTTCGTTACCTTACACAATCACAAAGAAATGAATATTTCAGAACTTGCAACATTTCATTAATACTTGGGAATTAATCCTACATTCAATAAATATGATTATACAAGCATGTCGTATATTGTGAATAATAAAGAAAAATATAACCAGATGGACTGGACACCACTTATTCTTCCCGTTCGCGTCTTGTTGTATCGACAACTTTTGGGAGGCTAGACTTTCATACTTATGAGCTGACCGGTTAGGAATGCTATGTTGATTCCATTACTTTGTCTTCTCCTTGGTATCATTGGAGTGTTTGATATATTTTCTTTTCTCCTTCGAGATCGACATTTATTGTGACCAAAATTCCTTGAAGATTATGGTATTTTATCTTAAGATGGATTGGTGAGTGTTGCTCCTACTGGATTGGCCTTTTGGGTTTGCTGCTGTCGCAACCTGAAAAATACAGTGTGCGAAAAAACAACTGGCGAAAGAAAATGACAGAAGAGTCGCCACCTTGCGTTATTCATCCCAAAGGAGGGAAAGGAAACGCTCGAAGTAAACCTGAAAAAGGAAAGGACAAGACGGGGTCTCGCAACCAAATCTTGGGTTCGGGAGTCGGTTATGCGAAGGGAAGGTATTAGCACTCCTACGCATCCGTAGTACTCTACGGGATCCACTTGTGTAGTTCTTGTCTAAAGGGTGTGAGTTTATCTTGTGCTGTTTACCAAAAAAAAAGGTTAAATGAAAATGACTTGTGCGGATGTCGCATCCACTGCATACGTATCTCATCTGAATATGAGAATCAGAGTCTTCGTAGCTCGACTGACCTATGGGTTGGGGGGATGTGTGCTCGCTAAGATATCGCGTCTTATGCCTACGTATCTCATCTGGAATGAGAATCAGAGCAAGCCGTAGTTCGGCTAACTACGGGGTTATGGATTGGGTTTTAGACGAACGACATCACTACGCAGTCTACCGGATGCTCGACCTTTGGAGACTTACTCGCCTGTAGTAGAAGGAGTTAACGTGTTGCTTTGGGTTTTAGGGTTTGGGATGCTCAAGGGCAAAAAGGCAGTCCTTGACGAAGGAACCGCGCTACCTGCAGGGATACGAACACATACAAAACAAACATGTATAAAGTAAATGTGCCAACAAGGGGCTCAGAAGTAAATAAACAAAAGAAAACAAATGCCTCCTATCGAGGTCTTCCAGCTAAGAAAGCGATAAAATGCGGAAAAGAGGTAAAAGTACCACCCGGATAAAGATCTGAAGTAACAGCAATTAAAGGAGTAAGAAACCCAGGGATCTCCCAAGCTAATGCCATCAAAGAAAGGTGAGTCAGTACAGGTAATCGGAATGAACCTCCAGGGGGTATCCCACAAATAAAGTGGGAAAACCACGCAAACCATCTCTGCAAGAGTCTGTGAGCCCTCACAAAAAACTCAACAAAAGGGTTAGTGAAACACGATAAGCATTTTTTTCATGGATAACAGTATGGTTTCAGAAACCTCAAACCCTGTGGCATACATTTCAGAAATCATGTGATTAAACATTCAAGGCATAGGTTTCACCCATTCATGCATAATTAAACCCGTGGGCAAAAACATAATGAAATTCATCCATCATACCTCATACATTCAGATGATCCAAATTAAGAGCATAAAATCATGGGAATGAGGCAAACCTGATGGGAGAGACCGGTTGAAATCAAATGGCACGGCTGGGTTTGCAAGGCAATGTTAGGGTTTGCGTGAGATGAAAGTGTGTGAGTCAGATTGAATTTTTCAGAGCTGCCTGGGGGTTGCTCTGAGTTCTCTGTCAGGTTTCTCTCCAGGTTTTGTCAAGGGTTTTGTTTCAAGGAAACCTCAGAGTATTTTGCTTCTCTTCCTTTTTCCCTAGGGTTCTTCTCTCACTATCTTTTTCCCAGACAGGGTAATAGGAATAGAATAAAATTTTGTTTCACTGAAACTCTGAATTTATATTGGTAGCTTAGTGGGCTTTTGAGAGAGGTCAAAGTCTGAGATTTTTTCTTTTATTTATTTATTTATTTAATTATTTTTTTTGTTTTTTTTTTGTTTTTTTTTTCGTTTTTTTTTTCGTTTTTTTTTAAGTTTCTTGGATCTAATTCTGATTGACATGATGAAATGCAATATGAAATGCTAAATGAATGCATGAATGAGGAGGGCAAATTTTGGGGTGTTACAGTTGCGAATCGGTAAATTAGCAAGTGTACTAATATTATAATGTAGTAATAAGGGAGATTCCCCAAATATCGATCTCTAAGACTGCTTGTCGATATATAGTTCTGGTTTTAGATGAGTTAAACAAAAGCCTTGGAGGTTTTGGAACGTTGGTTTTAAAAAATAAAATAAAATGAAAGAGGAAGTAAATAAAGCAGTTGAACAATTTAAAAAAGATTATGAGTTAACATGTTAGGGAAGGTGTATGATTGGATTCATCAACAACAATAACTTGACCTTGGAACGACTTAATTCAATAACATTGATTACCGGTCCTTAAAGGTGTTTACTCATAAGTTCTTAGTAAGAAAACCTTTAATCATTCAAATTAATCCCTACGTCCATAGTGAATTATAGATTAAATTAAGCATTATTTTAATCAAGAATTTTTCAGTTTTCACAGGGTATCCATAGCCCTAGGTGATATCTATTATGAATTACTCACAATCAAGCGTTAACAATGGCAGTCCAACCTAAGTAGTAACCGTAGATCAAACTCAATTTGTCATAGAGAGAAAGCATAAAGAACAAGTTTCAAGTAAATCAAATATCATAAAATCAATGTCATTACAAGGTTGAAATAAGAATTGTATCATAAATTTGAATCATGGACACCCCCATAGCATTGAGGGGTTTAACTACTCATAATATTAAAGAAAAACAAAATAGAAAGTGTAGACATTACAAATTAATGGAAGAAAAGAGGTATTCAATCACTAAAGTTCATGAAATCTTTGATCCACCACGAATTCTTCAGTTCTCCAGCCTCCAAAAAATTGTCCAACCCTTGGAAATTAGCGTTTCTCGACTAAATAGGAAAACTTGGGCTTTTTCAGATATGAGACGTGCCATGCGCGTTTGGCCTCCTCCTATACGCGTATGAATCCTTTTGTAATACCTCATACGCATATGGCCCAGGGTAGGGCGTATGACCCAACTAGAGCCATATACATAAGGCTTTGGTCTGTGTAAGAGGGCTTTGGTTGACTGGCCTCATACATGTATGGGCCATCCCATACGCGTATGAACATAGGGATGTATTTTGAACCATTTCTAGTGATATGTGTATGCTAGCAGGTGTGGCTGAGTGGCCATACGCGTATGAGACCCCTCATATGCGTATGGGCAGGAGATGCACAAAATCCTCTCTTTTTCTCATGCTCATGCATTTTTGTATGGTTTATTCTCTGATCAAACTCCTCTTGATTTTTCAGACTTGTAAACACATAAAGAACTACCTCAAGCGTGTTAAATAACTTAGAATCAATAAAGTCTCAGCAGATCAAGACATGATAAAAATCTACTAAAATAAGCTTAAACTGGTACCCAAACTCACAACAACTCATGTGCTTTTGGCATTCAATTAACACAAATGATGACTGATCACAAACCTAAACTTATCTTGTTGCTTTCCCTAAAGCAACTTTTAGCATAATAATATCACGTCACCAATCATCAATAAAACAAAGATGTAAACACATACCTCTGAGATCTTATATGACTCTCTTTTGTTCCTACCTTCCATTTGACCTGATCATCAAGATCGAATGATCTGTCACACCAACACTTGATGGCATTATTTCTCTTGTGATCCATATTCATACTTCCACCATTTCTCTCAGCTGTGAATGCATATACTCTCAAAATTTACAGTAAGCATTACCACAACATAGACTTGCATAAGCTTTCTTTCGATTACCATATACACAATACACACACTTTTTGAGGTCTTTTAGATTGTAATAGGGCTAGGACTATGGTGGGATAATATATGGATAAGTAGTTTCATGGTTCAGAGCACTTTAATCATTCTTTTCACCATGTTCATTCTAAAGTATCACTAATGGAATCTTTTAAACACTATTTTTTCTTTGGTTAGCTAACTTGGACTTCTCAGCTTTTTTTCTTGATTATTGGTATCCAACTGAGTTCTCCTTCCGGTGAGTGCTCTTGTTTATTAACAAAAAAAATCTTTTTATTTTCTCAAGCTAATTTTTCAACTTTTCTTCTTTTTTTCCCTAGGTGCACTCACCTATATCAATGTTGCACAGCTACCCCAAACTTAAAGGTTTCTATTCCAACAAAAATCCCAAACTTAGAATGAAACACATATCCAAAAATAACATACAGAAACTCCGAACAGGGTAGGGAAGTGTTTGGGCTAAGGGCTCATTATGTGGTGAAATGACCAATCATGGGGATACAAGCTCAAAATGGGTTAACAAATGATACAATAATATATGGGATGGCTTGAAAGGCTCAAGGATTAAACAAACAATGTGGTTCAGTATGTGTAATCATGCAATGGATATCAGAAAATAGCAAACACAAGTTCTAGATGATAAAAACATAACTGAATGCTCTCTCATATGATGAAAATTGTGTTTTTTTTCTTCTGTTCTCACCATGTTGGTAAGAGCTAACAATGTCCATAATGTCTCTCGTGCGATGCAACTTCACACTCTTTCACAATGATCTTGCATCCCTTCAAGTAAAAATTCCAGTAAACCACATCAAATCATTTCAGAGATATTATGATTGATTAGTATGGACATGGATAGGGCATCCAAACTTTATCTGGGTGATCTGAGTCAACCACGCATGCTAGTCATCATCACTTAAATAACATAAACATAAAATGAATTAACTGAAATAAAATACTACAATATTCAAATCTAAGTTTTGGGTAGTACATCAAAATCAAAATAACCAAAAATAAAAAATACATGAAACTCAACTAAAAAGAAAACAAAATGAAGAAAGAAAAATAAAACTACTCATCATCAGTGCCTCTGTCTCTGTCCGTCATTTGCGTGTCATAGCTGATCATGGCATTTAGGCCGCCATGATGCACAAATTCAGAGATAGGGGACATATGTCCTTGTTGGTATCTCTGCTCTAGACTCCTGAAGGGACTCTGGTGTTGCCGGGCGTCGCATCCGCGAAAAACAACCGGCGGGCTGAAACAAAAACACAAACAGAGCCGCCACTGCGCGTTATTTATCCCAAGATAGGGAAAGGAAACGCTCAGAGAAACCTGGAAAAAGCATGGTCTTGCGACCAAAGAGAAAGGGTAAGGGAGTCGGTTACGCAAGGGGAAGGTATTAGCACCCCTCACGTCCGTCGTACTCGACGGGATCCACGCTCTAAGAAAAAGAAAAGGTTGCTAAAACATCACACACACACACTGAAGACAACACAGGTGGGGTTAAGAGGAAGAGAGCTCGATAGGGCATCGCATCCTATGCCTACGTATCTCGTCTGGAACGAGAATCAGAGCTGCCGTAGTTCGGCTCACGCACGCCAAACAAGCAAACACAAACACAGGCAAACTGGGAGCCTGAATGCCAATCACTGGACTTACATCAGCATCCGAACCAAAACACACACAAAAGGGCAAACGTGGAGCCCGACCGCCAATCACTGGACTTACATCGGCATCCGAACCAAACGCACAATCAGGATACGGACAGCCAATCGCTGGGCTTACATCCATATCCTGACACACAAGAAGATAACAAGCAGACACACACAAAAAGAAAAAAAAGTGCCCGGAGAGACCTCGCACGGTCTCCTGCCTACATACCTCGTCTGGAACGAGGATCAGGGCGATGTAGTTCCCCTGAAAGGGAAAGAAAATCTAGCCAGAAACCAAGGGAAGACACACTACTAGGGAGCTGTACTCGAGCCTAGTGTTATCATGCATCATTGCCCTATGTTGTGGTTTCTACCTACTTGCACAACAGCAAGCTAATCCTATCCAGGAAGAAAACAAGCATGCAAGCATTAATCAAAATAAAACAAACATTTCACATAGCACACACTATATCCAGTCAAGTGAGGCTCAAACAAAGGGTGGACTGCCGAGGCAAGTCATCTGTACAAGGGTAGAGTTAGCTCTTAACCTTGCCATTGAGAGGCTAAGGTGAAGCTGATGAAAGGTGAGTGAAGATTAGACTTCACAGCTCTTATCCCTGATCAGGGAGAGCTTCAGACAAAGGAGCGTGGGTCCAGAATGGAGGGACCCTTCTACGCTCAAGACTCTGACTCGATTGTGCAACAGCACAAGATCTTGGGTTAATGTCCCAATGCGTCAACACAATGGTGTGAGCAGAGGGACGACTCAACAGAATAGCGGGGGATAGATTGCATATCCCTTGGGTTCCGCCAATTGCCTCATAGAGGTCTTTACCTGCTTGGCACAAAAGTAAACAATCACAATCATCGCCTCTTAAGGAGGACTTCAGACAGTTGCCTGGCTAAATAACAAGCCAGGTCTTCCAGACTACATGGAGACAAGAGAGTCTACCTCGACTGGTTTAAAAACCAAGCAGCAGCAAGCAAGTTCTTAAAGAACTGTAAGCGACTAAATGTACCTTAAAATGATGACAGTGTCGAATCCGCGAGCTCCACCGTCCAAATTGTGAAAACAGAAGAAGATTAATGTCCAGGAAGATGAATGGAACTCGTGCTTCAGCTCAAGATTGCTCCAATTGGAAGAATTCTCAAAATGCCATTGTTGAGCTTCCTTTGAACAGTCGCGATTCAGCAAGGTTCTTGCAACAATTCAGCAAAACAGATGTAGATGAAGGTATGTGGAAGATGAATCAAAAAGAATCAATCCATTTGGTGAAGATTTGATGAAGTTTGGATCCAAAAAGCTTGATGAAGTTCTTGAGAAATTGAGAGAAAATGGAGGGAAAGGTTGTTAGATTTCTTGAGAATTGTGATTTTCCTTAACATTCTGTTATGATTAATCATTTATACCAATGCCTTAATCACTTTCTTAATCTCAATTAGCAATTTGGAAGTAATTAGCATAATGTGATTTTTAAGTGCAAGTCCAAAAATGCCCTTACCAAATATTACACCATGACAGCTCATGACAGCTCAAACAACTTCTAAATGTCATTTGGAGTGTGTTGCAAAAAGTCCCATTCCAAAATTCCATGTATTTCTCAAATTGGACCATTTTGCCCTTGGATTTTAATTGTTGCACTTGAAAATTGACCTTTTGCATTGACCATTTTTGATGAATTTTGATTATGCACCATGAAATCACATGTGAAATGGGGTTTTCTCATAAAAAGATCACTCATTTTGGACATTCCATGTGAAAGTTATGCCACTTTGATTTTAGGCATTTTTAGAAAATGAATGGATCATAACTTGTCAACCATACATGGGAATTTCAAGTTCTTGGACTTTTTGGAAAGGTGAGACCAAGATCTACAACTTTCATGTTGAACAAATTTTCATTTGAAGCTTTTTTGGACACGTAATTTTGTGATGAAAAACTTTCCATTTTTGGAAACTTCCATTACAAGTCACTTTCCATTTTTGGCAACTTTTCTCCTGATTTTATTTTCTTCATTCTTGAGCTTTGACATGTCAAATGAAACTTGTTTCAACATGAATGAAGTGTATCCAACTCTCACCCACCTCCAAATCCATAAAATCAATCACAGTTGACCACAGTTGACTTTTTAATTGATAGATGAATCTGGCAATGCACTGATCAATCTGAGCCCCAATCCTCTGATGAAATGGCTCAAGGATGAAACCCTAGCCTCAATATGCTCAATATAATCACATGATGATCTCCATATCCATCATAGACCCCATCTCCTTGCCATGCCCTGATTGGCCCAATGCAACTGATTAGGGTTGACCAGTGGTCAAAACCCTAATCTCAAGGTATATGATCAATCACTTGAACCTTTTGGATGATATCAAGACCATGATGATGATGATGTATCAATTCAACCAAGATGTAGACCAACCTCCTTGAGAATCAAAACCCTAATTTGAACCACCCTCAGATGGTTAATGATTCAGTCCATAAAACCCTAGGCTTGCATCTCCACCTCTTATCTTCTGACCAAGACTTAGGAGGATGACTTGCACAATGTAACCACATGATATGCAATATGCAATGCCTAATGACCTAAAAATGATATGCAATATGTTAAGCTAGTCCCAAGAGAGGAGGGCAAATTTTGAGGTGTTACAGCTGCCCCTATTCAATCCACTGTGAACCTGTCGATATGAACAGCCTCGGCTTTCAGATGATCAGGGTGAAGAGTGATTGAATACCAAGAACAGACGAACAATTTGCACTCTGATGGGAAAATAATTAACAACGCTTGTCAGAATCGGCGAAGAACACAATCTCGAAGAATCCGTCGGGAACGGAGAAAGTCGGCCTGATCACCGAAGCAACAACATCAACCTGGATACCAAAATAAATGGTAACGCAGGGATAACCATGGCCTGAATACCACATCCGCTGGGGATTATCATTCCTTTCTTTTTTATGCTTTTCTTGAACCCCGAAATTTTCCTGATAATTTCTTTTTTCTTTTTATTTTCTTGAACCCCGAAATTTTCTTTCGCGCCAATGATCCCCGATCACTGCATTTGAACCCCGTTCTCCTATTTGCCAAAATAATGAACCCCATTCTCCGGTTTGAACCCCAGTCGCCTGACGATAACTTGCGATCGCCATTGTGAACCCCGATCTCCAGAAAATGTCGCAACATTTCCCTTTCTCCATTTGAACCCCAATCTCCAGAAAATGCCTCAACATTTCCCTTTCTCCGTGTGAACCCCGCTCTCCCATTTCTCGTGATAATTCCGCTGGCAATGTCGGAAATAACACCAAAATACCACTCTGAGGGCGACATATCAGAGGGTAAACCTTCACAAAAGGAAGGTAACATGTGCATCTCTTCATCCGAAGACACCTATAACGACCTCCATTGGCATCCGCCAAAGTCTAAGGTGACACATGAACAGAAGATAATCCTGAGGACCTCATCCTGGATATAATCTCCAACTCCAATCTCCATATGGACCCCGATCTCCAGAAAATGTCGCAACACTTCCTTTTCTCCAATTGAACCCAGATCTCCAGAAAATGTCTCAACACTTCCTTTTCTCCATTTGAACCCCGATCTCCAGAAAATGCCTCAACATTTCCCTTTCTCCATTTGAACCCCGATTGTCGCGCTGATCGCGTAACGTCCTTTGATTTTATTTCCATCTTCGTCCGACGGAAAAATTTCCTCCAGTATCGCACTACTGGGGAACACTGCTGATCTGACGTCATGATGCTGAACTCCTCAGAGTAACACTCTCAACCAGACACTGACTAATGACTGGGAGAAAACTCGACGTTTACTGGACATCGAACGATGATGTTTACAGGCACCAAAGAAAACTCGACCAGACACTAACTGATGACTGGGAGAAAACTCGACGTTTACTGGACATCGAACGATGATGTCTACAGGCACCAAAGAAAGCTCGACCAGACACTTACTGATGACTGGGAGAAAACTCGACGTTTACTGGACATCGAATGATGATGTTTACAGGCATCAAACAATGATGTTTACAGGCATCAAACAATGATGTTGACAAGACATCGAACAATGATGTTGACAGGCATCAAATAATGATGTTGACAGGCATCAAACAATGATCGACCAGACATTAAACAATGACTGGGAAATAACTCGACGTTTACTGGACATCGAATGATGATGTTTACTGACACCAAAGAAAGCTCGACCAGACACTTACTGATGATTGGGAAATACTGTTGCTCCAGACTCACAATGCTGAACTCCTCGGAGTATCGTCTTCACTGTCCGGCAAAACCAAATCTCAAGCGGTAACCACGACTCGAGTCGCGCTGATCGCGTAACATTTCTATCTCTGTCCGACGGAAAAGTTTCCTCCAACATCGCACTACTGGGAATTATTGCTGATCTGACATCATGATGCTAAACCCATCAGAGTAACATCTTCCAACTTCTGTCGAAACCACCTCTCAAACAATAACCACAGCCTGAGACTAGCCTATGCTTGCAATGATGCATGACTTTTTCTGCGTAATGCTCCATAATTATGGAAATGCTACGCGATTTATTATGCAATATGCTATGCTTACTCTACATGATGAATGCATAAAAAGCGTCCCCCTCAAGGGATTCTGCTGGGGAGCACGAGACACTCCGTTGAGGAACTCGTCAATTCTCCGATCTCCACCCCGCTGGGGGAATAGCACTGCTGCTGCTGGAAAAGGTAACCCTTGCTGGGGAAGAACCTCCTTTGCGCCCAATCCGCTCAGGAAACTGCTGGAGATAATAACCACCCACGCCCTGTAGGGATACATCGGTCTTTGACTTGCTGAGGATATCAATCCCGACTCTGCTTGGAGAACCCTCATAGATACCTGACGACTTCACTAGGAAAATGCTCACAGATACTCTGCCGGGAAACAGCCACCTTCAGGCCTGGCGACTGGGGAAGCATCGGTCTGACACCTGCTGGGGATAACCATCCTGACCCTGCTAGGGAAGCAAATGCCACTCCGCTGGGGACAACCCATGCAATCCATAGGTAGAATCAACTCAGCTGGGGATGCAAATAACAGTCTGCTACGGAAACTCATCCGATCCACTGGTAGGATGAACACTGCTGGAGATATATTTCATTGAAACCCGCTCCACTCGGGGAATAGCAACCTTCAGACCTGACTGCTGAGGAAACACCGTTTTCCACCTGCCGGGGATAACCATCCTGACTCAGCTAGGGGATCCACAGACCTTGGATCTGCTGGGGAGTTAGTCCTCACAACTCTGCTTGGGGACCTAGCTGGGGGAAATGAGAAAAGTTGGTACAGAACACCCGTCAACTCGTCGAACCACGGTATCCGCCTCCCAATCTCGTATCAGCTTTCCACTTTTGAGAACTCCCAGACTCGTCTGGACCTTTTCTGCTCCATCATCTTGTACTCCCAACCGCTTCGCGCTCGACGGAGAGCGAACTCCTGGGGATTATACAGACTTTTCAATTTTCTGACTTTGAAGAGTCTTCTTGATTAATTCCAAAGGTCGTCGTACGTCTCAACGTCTCTTCGTCATTTCTCTGCCCATTCATTCGTCCCTGATTGGACCCCGCGGGGAATTTCTACAGACTTTCCAATCTTCCGATTTTGAAGAGTCTTCTTGATTAAAATCAAGGATCATCGTACGTCTCAACGCCTCTTCGTCATCCCTTCATATTCATTCACTCATCCCTGATCGGACTCCATGGGGATTTATTTTGTCAACAGCTTCCACATCACAACCTGCAAGTGAGTGAAAATATCTAACAGTTCCTGCAAAACAAATCGTTAGATAAAACCATGCCCCAGGCGTGTCAAGATTTCAACACTTGGGTCACTCAACCTTCCGAATAAGATTTCAAGCTTTCAACCTTATAAACATGCATCGGAAGGGACCTATATGTTTTAAAATGCAAGATTCTTTATCAAAAATATTTGGATGTTTTTGCAATCAAAGCGGTAATGAAAAACAAAAACAAAATTATTTGACTGAATATGCATTTTATTGATTGAAAAAATGTGGCTCAAATGAGCAATACAAAGGAAGTAATTCCTGAAAAGAGGTAATTGCGCACAAAAGGAAAAAATCTATCCTAATGGCAATGTGAAACCCGTGATCTCATCGAGTTCCAACTCAGTTACACCCCATATGTCCTCAGACTCTCCTTACTTTCTGCCTTCTGAACAAGACGATTCCGATTGATCCCTACCGGGTATTATCCATGATGCTTTAACCAAAGCGCAAACGATCATGCCAGACGCAGTCATTCGTTTCGATCCCCCTTTTGCCTGGACCGCCCTTTCGGGTTTTCAGTCCACCGGGATACCCCTTTTTGCCCAAGTCGCCTTTTCAGGTTCTCGACTTGCCGGGTGTACAGTTTTTCATTTTATCCCTAATTTTTGCCCGAACCCTTTTTTCTGTTTTTGGTTCACCGGGATGCCCATTTTTGCCTGGACTATTTTATTCTTTTCGTCCAGCGGGTCTCTTTATACGAAGTATTTTTTAACTACGTCCGCATTCGCAGGGGATGGAAAATCTTCTCCATCCATGGTCGTTAACAACAAGGCTCCGCCAGAGAAGACCTTCTTGACCACGAACGGACCTTCATAATTCGGTGTCCATTTGCCCCTTCGATCGTTTTGAGGAGGAAGGATCCTTTTCAGCACCATATCACCCACGTGATATACCCGAGGTCGCACCTTCTCGTCAAAAGCACGCTTCATCCTTTGCTGGTATAGCTGCCCATGACAGATGGCTGCTAGCCTCTTTTCTTCAATCAGGCTTAACTCCTCGTACCGGGTCCTTACCCATTCCGCCTCTTGCAATTTCACGTCCATCAGGACTCTCAAAGAGGGAATCTGAACCTCAACAGGTAACACGGCTTCCATCCCATATACCAGCTTAGAAAGGCTTTGCCCCAGTAGGCTCACCGAGGTTTGATACCCAGGATACAAGCTTTGTACTCAGCCACATCGTCGGTGCATTCAAACGTTATCCGGGAAACGACAGGAACATGAGATCCCTTTTTTGCGTAACCAACACGGCACTGACTCATCCATATCAACCCCATCAGACATCAGAATCCGTTCGGATTCGGGGTCAGGCCCCTCCTCCGGGATCGGTCACCCTCAATCTTTCGATTGGAGCACCTCGAGATGTCCTCATCAGGGAACTCAAACCTCCTCGGTTGATAATTCTCCACGGGTCGTTGGGCGAGGTAATCAGACAATACACTCCCCTTGATTGTTTTCTGAGCGGTGTACTGAATATCGCATTCAAACAAAATCATTGGCCCTCTTGCAACCCGTCCGGTCACTGCTGGCTTCTCAAATATGTACTTGATCAGATCCATCTCGAAATCCACAAAGTGGTATGAACCAGCATACTGTCTCTGTCGGCGAGCAGCCTATGCCAAAGTACATCAAGTTTTCTCGAACAGTGAATGTATTGTTTCACAGTCGATAAACTTTTTGCTAAGGTAAATTGCATGCTCTTTTCGACAAGACTCGTCATGCTGACCCAATACACCTCGTAGACCCCTCGAAGGCTGTCAAGTACCAGATTAACAGTTTCTTTCCATAGGGAGGCAACAGAATCGGAGGTTCCTGCAACTTATTCTTTTATTTTTCAATGCCCCTTGGCAATCATTATTCCACCTGACCGTTTGATCTTTTTTTTTCTTGAATGGCTTCCCACGTGGCTGTTAGGTGAGATGTGAACCATGACATGTAGTTCAATCTACCCAGGAGACCACGAACCTCTCTTTCCATTCTCGGTTCAGGCATTTCTTATTTTTTTTTTTTTTTTTTTTTCTCTTTCTTTTTTTTTTTTTTTTTTTTTAGCAGGATCAACCTCGATTCCTCTTTCCTGCTCACAATGAACCCCAGCAATTTACCGGACTGCACTCTGATAGTGCACTTACTTGAATTCAACCTCAGTCTGAATCATTTCAACTGGTCAAACGACTTGCCCCGGTCTGCCAGATGCCCCTCCTCTGTCTGGGACTTTGCTATCATGTCATCAACATAGCATTCAATTTCATGATGAATCATATCATGAAACAAAGTCACCATGGCTCTCTGATACATGCGCCGGCGTTCCGCTTCTCTAGAGGACAATCTTCTCTCCATGGTAGCTTGTGCACAACGACACCGGTATCCGACCCTGGCATATCCTGACATGACCAGGCGAAGGTATCCACATGTCCCTTCAATAGGACTACCATTCTGCTCTCGACTCGCCTCTGAAGCGGCCCCAATTTCTTTCCTTCCTGACCTCGGCGGTGCTTGGAATAACAATCTCAACTCGCTCCTCGTGCGGCTGAATCACCTTCTCCTCTTGTTTTGACAACCTGGCTAATTCCAGCAGATCACAATCTTCTTCGCCTTCTTCTTCGGCATGATAGATCGGATTGTCGAAGTCATACAGAGGTGTAACCAAATTGTTATCAACGAGATCCGGAGAATTATTTTTGAATTCGGAACGAGACAAATCAAAAAAAGAGAAAAATGAAAATAAACATTGCCATTTTTATTTGTTTTTAAACTGCAAAAATAAATGAAAAACAGGGAACACCGCTTTTGACTGAAAAACATCCATTTATTTATGATGCAGAAATGTTGCAAATTATGAACATGAGGTGGCCCTTACAATGAACCATTACGTGTCGGGCAACACGTATGGCTTTCATGCAAATAAAATTGAGAAACAAGAAACATTACTCTTCCGGATGAGTGACAGTGCTGATTTTTCAGGCCTTCCAGTTCCCTGGTATGCACGGCTTTATCTAACCATCCAACTTGCAGTTACCATCAGTCTCTTCACCCATCCCACAGGCGTGATCCGAATCTTCAGCAACTGCACTCACCATTGCCTGACCATGTGCCGGCATGGGATTAGCATTAACATTCGGTGATGGCGCAAAATTGATAGCCTTGGAGTCTACCAGATCCTGGACCACATGCTTAAAAGCTTTGCAATCCTCAACATGATGTCCAGGTGCCCCAGCATGGAACTCACACCTGACATTCTCATCATAACTGGCAACCCTCTGATCCGGTTTCCCTGGAACCAAAATCCTTGGCTGCACCAATCCAAGATCCTTCAACCTCTTAAACAGAGAGGCGTAAGTCACGGGCGGCTTATTGAAATGACGATCTGTCGTCCTCCTTCTCACTTGGCCCACTGCTCTTTGTGTCCTCTGTTGAGGTGGTGGTTGCCGCTGTTGTGCAGATTGATTACTAGTAGGGATTGTTACCGTATCAGCATATGGGTGATAACGATCCTTACCGCGCTCTCTTTTGGCCTGCACACCACCTGATTCAACTTCCTTCTCAAGATGACCATTGCCAGAGGGCTTCTTTGCTACAGAGCCAGAGGGATTTGTTACTTCGGATGACGGAGCCTTTCCCTGAACTTTCTCCTTGATCATCCAGCCCTCAATCCTTTCCAATCTCTCGGCCATGGCTTTCTGCCCCAAGGCAAGCCCCTTCACAACACTGAACAAATTCCTCACCATCTCTTTCAGTTCGAGGATGTCGGTGTTGGGAGGATCCATCAGTTTGGATTTGTTGCCCCTAGCAGGATATCTGAGCAAACAAGCTATGCGCACCGGTTGACACCTACAAAACAGCAAATGGGTTAGTATGACTCACGCATGCACCATCTATCCATATGAGGAAGACTCTGTCCTTTGATTCTGGCTTCATCGAGACAGATAATATTTTGACATCCACATTCTGAAATTCAAGATGTCTCTCAACCAGATTCTCAATCAATAATACTCCCCATATGGCTAGACATAGGTTCGATGCAGATGAATGCAAAATGAGAATGATGCAGATGAATGAATGCGATGCATTGCCATCCTCCAAGTCCTCTGATCATCTGTTGCACTGAAGCCTGATCTCTGAACTGATCACAACCATCTGAAATCTGATTAACCATAAATCCGGCTCAAGGGTTCCGAAATAAACGGAAGATACATCATCATCATCATCAAACAATCTCTGAGCAGATAACCTCAATAACCTCTGAATCGGCCCGGGGAATCCTGAAATAAACGGATCCCCACTGATAAATAACACGGACAGCATTCCGGCGTCTCAGAAATAAATGGCCATAAATCCGACTGATAAATATGACTCTGATCCACGGAACAAAAAGTCACCATCCAAGTCACCATCTGAACATGCATCTGAAAGAATCAACCCTCCCCTCACAGGTAAATTCTAATCAGGTCATCCTAAGGCGGATAATAGTCTCGACAATCGGGCAGAGATACTCAATGGGTTTGCCCTTTCGGGTGTGCCATTGTAGCTCCCTTAAGATCGTCTAAACCAAAGATCCGGGAAATGATCGGTCACCGGAGTCAATAGTTCAAAAGAGATAACCCAACCAAAGTGGAAAACCCCACTGGAAGAGCACTTCTTAGATGAACCTCGTCCGGCTTGTGGTATGTCACGTTGCAACAATATACTAATATAGCAAATGAGGAACGTGAGACCACACTAATCCTAGGTGTATACTCGGGCCTGGGTTTTAGCCCCACTCAGAACACCCACTCCAAACAGAGGAACCACCTGCACAGAGGACGGCAACATGATAGTATCATGCATGCAAGTATTTATGCAAATATATACACTGTTAGAATAATAAATGCAATGAATAAAGCAAAACAAGCAACCTAAACTATCCTAGAACGCTAGGAAGGACGCGCTTAGGGAAGATGGACCAGCACAGGTCAACATCTTGTTAGTCCCCAGCAGAGTCGCCAGCTGTCGCATCCGCGAAAAACAACCGGCGGGCTGAAACAAAAACACAAACAGAGCCGCCACTGCGCGTTATTTATCCCAAGATAGGGAAAGGAAACGCTCAGAGAAACCTGGAAAAAGCATGGTCTCGCGACCAAAGAGAAAGGGTAAGGGAGTCGGTTACGCAAGGGGAAGGTATTAGCACCCCTCACGTCCGTCGTACTCGACGGGATCCACGCTCTAAGAAAAAGAAAAGGTTGCTAAAACATCACACACACACACCGAAGACAACACAGGTGGGGTTAAGAGGAAGAGAGCTCGATAGGACATCGCATCCTATGCCTACGTATCTCGTCTGGAACGAGAATCAGAGCTGCCGTAGTTCGGCTCACGCACGCCAAACAAGCAAACACAAACACAGGCAAACTGGGAGCCTGAATGCCAATCACTGGACTTACATCAGCATCCGAACCAAAACACACACAAAAGGGCAAACGTGGAGCCCGACCGCCAATCACTGGACTTACATCGGCATCCGAACCAAACGCACAATCAGGATACGGACAGCCAATCGCTGGGCTTACATCCATATCCTGACACACAAGAAGATAACAAGCAGACACACACAAAAAGAAAAAAAAGTGCCCGGAGAGACCTCGCACGGTCTCCTGCCTACATACCTCGTCTGGAACGAGGATCAGGGCGATGTAGTTCCCCTGAAAGGGAAAGAAAATCTAGCCAGAAACCAAGGGAAGACACACTACCAGGGAGCTGTACTCGAGCCTAGTGTTATCATGCATCATTGCCCTATGTTGTGGTTTCTACCTACTTGCACAACAGCAAGCTAATCCTATCCAGGAAGAAAACAAGCATGCAAGCATTAATCAAAATAAAACAAACATTTCACATAGCACACACTATATCCAGTCAAGTGAGGCTCAAACAAAGGGTGGACTGCCGAGGCAAGTCATCTGTACAAGGGTAGAGTTAGCTCTTAACCTTGCCATTGAGAGGCTAAGGTGAAGCTGATGAAAGGTGAGTGAAGATTAGACTTCACAGCTCTTATCCCTGATCAGGGAGAGCTTCAGACAAAGGAGCGTGGGTCCAGAATGGAGGGACCCTTCTACGCTCAAGACTCTGACTCGATTGTGCAACAGCACAAGATCTTGGGTTAATGTCCCAATGCGTCAACACAATGGTGTGAGCAGAGGGACGACTCAACAGAATAGCGGGGGATAGATTGCATATCCCTTGGGTTCTGCCAATTGCCTCATAGAGGTCTTTACCTGCTTGGCACAAAAGTAAACAATCACAATCATCGCCTCTTAAGGAGGACTTCAGACAGTTGCCTGGCTAAATAACAAGCCAGGTCTTCCAGACTACATGGAGACAAGAGAGTCTACCTCGACTGGTTTAAAAACCAAGCAGCAGCAAGCAAGTTCTTAAAGAACTGTAAGCGACTAAATGTACCTTAAAATGATGACAGTGTCGAATCCGCGAGCTCCACCGTCCAAATTGTGAAAACAGAAGAAGATTAATGTCCAGGAAGATGAATGGAACTCGTGCTTCAGCTCAAGATTGCTCCAATTGGAAGAATTCTCAAAATGCCATTGTTGAGCTTCCTTTGAACAGTCGCGATTCAGCAAGGTTCTTGCAACAATTCAGCAAAACAGATGTAGATGAAGGTATGTGGAAGATGAATCAAAAAGAATCAATCCATTTGGTGAAGATTTGATGAAGTTTGGATCCAAAAAGCTTGATGAAGTTCTTGAGAAATTGAGAGAAAATGGAGGGAAAGGTTGTTAGATTTCTTGAGAATTGTGATTTTCCTTAACATTCTGTTATGATTAATCATTTATACCAATGCCTTAATCACTTTCTTAATCTCAATTAGTAATTTGGAAGTAATTAGCATAATGTGATTTTTAAGTGCAAGTCCAAAAATGCCCTTACCAAATATTACACCATGACAGCTCAAACAACTTCTAAATGTCATTTGGAGTGTGTTGCAAAAAGTCTCATTCCAAAATTCCATGTATTTCTCAAATTGGACCATTTTGCCCTTGGATTTTAATTGTTGCACTTGAAAATTGACCTTTTGCATTGACCATTTTTGATGAATTTTGATTATGCACCATGAAATCACATGTGAAATGGGGTTTTCTCATAAAAAGATCACTCATTTTGGACATTCCATGTGAAAGTTATGCCACTTTGATTTTAGGCATTTTTGGAAAATGAATGGACCATAACTTGTCAACCATACATGGGAATTTCAAGTTCTTGGACTTTTTGGAAAGGTGAGACCAAGATCTACAACTTTCATGTTGAACAAATTTTCATTTGAAGCTTTTTTGGACACGTAATTTTGTGATGAAAAACTTTCCATTTTTGGAAACTTCCATTACAAGTCACTTTCCATTTTTGGCAACTTTTCTCCTGATTTTATTTTCTTCATTCTTGAGCTTTGACATGTCAAATGAAACTTGTTTCAACATGAATGAAGTGTATCCAACTCTCACCCACCTCCAAATCCATAAAATCAATCACAGTTGACCACAATTGACTTTTTAACTGATAGATGAATCTGGCAATGCACTGATCAATCTGAGCCCCAATCCTCTGATGAAATGGCTCAAGGATGAAACCCTAGCCTCAATATGCTCAATATAATCACATGATGATCTCCATATCCATCATAGACCCCATCTCCTTGCCATGCCCTGATTGGCCCAATGCAACTGATTAGGGTTGACCAGTGGTCAAAACCCTAATCTCAAGGTATATGATCAATCACTTGAACCTTTTGGATGATATCAAGACCATGATGATGATGATGTATCAATTCAACCAAGATGTAGACCAACCTCCTTGAGAATCAAAACCCTAATTTGAACCACCCTCAGATGGTTAATGATCCAGTCCATAAAACCCTAGGCTTGCATCTCCACCTCTTATCTTCTGACCAAGACTTAGGAGGATGACTTGCACAATGTAACCACATGATATGCAATATGCAATGCTTAATGACCTAAAAATGATATGCAATATGTTAAGCTAGTCCCAAGAGAGGAGGGCAAATTTTGAGGTGTTACACCGGGGAGTGGGCTAAGAGAATGGAGACTGGTGGTGGTGGTGTTGCTGATGTACATGTCCTCTTAGTTGAATCAGGCTATCCATCATAGGATACTGATAGTGTCCATAGAACACTGTTGGAGGTCTCTTGAATATCTATCTTTAAAATAATGAGTAGTTACCCATATATCCACCTGATATGTGAGATAGCGCCTTGACAAAAGTCTTGCATGAAGTAGAACATACTCATTATGTCCTTGTGTGCTTGAGAGTCCTCGTCAACAAGAGGAACTCCCTCAAGTTCATGCTAGAGTTTATGTCTGTTGGGTCTGATAGACTCTGTTGGATGTTTCTCTGTAGCTGGTATCTTCTCAGCTCGTGCAGTCCTCTTGGGGTGCTCAGCAATCCACTCAGCATCCAATGCCAGTGTCAGGTTCACAATGCGGCCATATGTAAACTCTGTCATACCTGTTTTCTTACACAACAATAAAATGACCGAAGCACGCCCTAGAGACTTATTATTATTATTATCACTCAGGGCCATCTCATCCATGTCAATAGAAATAATACATTTGGCATTCACTTCACGTCAGGTCAACAGATAATTCAAAGCCACAACTCTCATAATGATGAGCTCTGGCCCACTCCAGTTAGTATCTAGAGTGTGGTGCATAAAATATGTCCATGCCTTTGGGAAGCAATCCAAATCCACAACATCCAGCTTCCTAGGAATAGGAGTATATGCATGATGTCAATCTCTCCCCTCTAATGCCAAACAATCTAGCATCGCTCAGTATGGTCATCCATTTCTCAGCAGTCTTCATCAACTGGTACTCGCAGTTCGGTTCCCTGAAAGTCATCTTCAATAACCTATTCAGTATTTTCCAATCAAATGGGATTTGTTTCCCTCTGACCCAATAAATCAACCTGGGCTCTATAGCACCATCCTCAGTGGAAAGTCTATAGGCATTAGCATAAAATTCCAACACCAACTTCTTAGCCACTGGTTGGATCTGACTATTTAGATAAGTCAGTTTATGCTTCTTCAGGATAGCATGTATGGCAAGGTGTTCATCTGGGTGGAGGTTGAAGGCTCTCTCTTTAATAGTATTCGTGTCTAGGAAAGAAAAATACCTTTATTGGTGCTCAGCTGAGGTAAACCTATCAGAATCATAAGATGAAGAAAAAAAAGTGTCCATTGGTTGCTGGTATGGATCATATTTGGCCTATAGCAGAGAAAAACTAGGGAAAACAAGAAAACTCAAAGAAAATTTGTCAAAGGAAAGGGTGGTGCATATGGCTCGGAGTGGAAAACATCAGAAAAATTATATATAGCTGCCCATACGTCTCATATGCGTATCATACGTTGCCTGCTAGGTCATACACACACGACACCTCTGATATGCGTAAAGGGCAGTGATCCAAAAACAATGTAAAATTTGAATCACGTATCATACATGTATGTTTCCAGGTGATCGTTGCATACATGTATCACCTGGCCATACGTGTATGACCTAGTCTTTCAGATTCGTTGTGACCCTTGGTATGCCTCATACGCGTATGGGCAAAGACCCTACAAAAAAGTGATTTTTGGCATCCCCATACATGTATGGGGAGAAGGCAGGTTTTTTTTTCCAATTTTCTTTCCTTTGAGAGATTTTCCCCTTTTTGTTAGACTCTGCAACCCACGACTCTTAACAGATATCATAAAAATAACATGAACTTAAATCACACAACTGAAATTAAAACTACGGTTACCTTCCTTGGGTTGCCTTCCAAGAAGCTCTTTTTAACATCCACATCTCGATGTATTACCAATTTATGGTGCTCTGAGTTGAGCCTCTTCCACCAAGCCACTCTCATGACCTTGTGATAAGGTTTCAACCTCTGGCCATTGAGTTTGAAGGTGTATCCACTGGTGTTATTCTTCAACTCAACTTCCCCGTGAGGAAACACTTTATTGACAGTGAATGGACCAGACCATCTATACTTCAACTTTTTAGGGAATAACTTCAACCTGGAATTAAACACGAGAACCAATAGTCCTTCCCAAAATTACCTTTTTTGAATCTTTCGATCATGCCATTTTTTATTTGTTCTTTGTAAATTGTGGCATTCTCGTAAGCTTGGTTTCTAAGTTCTTCCAACTCATGGAGTCGGAGAATTATGGAATCACCCGCTTTTGAAATATCATAGTTCAGAAATTTTGAAGCCCATAATGCTTTGTGTTCCAGATCTAAAGATAAATGACAAGCTTTTCCATAAACTAAATGATAAGGAGACATACCTATAAGTGTTTTTAATGAAGTTTTGTATGCCCACAATGCATCATCTAGTTTTATTGCCAAATCCTTCCTAGATGCACTCACAGTCTTTTCTAGAATTTGCTTGATTTGTCTATTAGAAACTTCTACCTACCCACTTGTTTGAGGATGGTATGAAGTGGAATTTTGTGCTTCACATTGTATTTTCTCATCAGGTTTTCCATAAGGAAATTCTGGAAATGTGTACCTTCATCACTTAGCAGTGCCATTAGAACTCCAAACATTGGAAAGATATTAGTTCTTAGAAACTTCACTACCACTTTAGCATCATGTGTGGGTAACGCCATAACTTTTTCTATCGACTTAGACAAATAGTTGATTGCCACCAAAATGTAATTCTTACCAAATAATGGTCGAAATGGTCCCATAATATCTATACCCCATACATCAAACAGTTCTACCTCCAACATAGCATTCTAGGGCATCTGGTTCCTCTTTGAAATGTTACCCGTCCTCTGGCATCTGTCACATTCTTGAACTATGAAGTGAGCATATTTGAACAAAGTGGGCCAATATAATCCTAATTGGAGAACTTTGGATGATGTCCTATCTCCATTAGAGTGTCTTCCATATTCTGAATTATGACAAGCTTTAAGGATGTCCATCTACTCTGCTTGTGGGACGCATCTTCGAATCAATCTATCTATCCCCTTTTTGTAAAGGAATAGATCATCCCAAATATACAACTGTCAATCATGTAAAATCTTTTTCTTTCTGTTATAGTCAAAATCATCTGGTATCACACCACCTACCAAATAGTTTGCATAATCTGCAAACCATGGAACACCAGTAATAGCCAAGATGCATTCATCAATAAATGCATCCTGAATAGAGTGTTTCTCTTGTATTTCCTCAATCAGGGACATGCAGTACAAGTGATTAGCAATAGTATTCTCACACCCCTTTTAATCCCGGATCTCAAGATCAAACTCTTGAAACAGTAGTATCCATCTCAGAATCTTGGCTTTGATTCCTGTTTAGCAAACAAATACTTTAAAGCAACTTGGTCAATATACACAATAAGTTTTTACCCTAGTAAGTAAGACCTGAGTTTGTCAAAAGCATAAACAATAACTAACAACTCCTTTTCGGTAGTTTCAAAATTCCTCTGGGTAGGATTAAGAACATGACTAGCATAATATATCACATGCAACAATTTTTCTCTTCTTTATCCTAACGCAACCCCTACAACAATGTCACTCGCATCACACATGATCTCAAAAGGGAGAGACCAATCTGGGGAAATCACAATAGGTGCAGAAACCAACTTACTCTTTAAAGTCTCAAATGCCACCTTACACTCTTTTTCGAAAGTGAAAATCTTGTCTTTTACAAGTAAATTAGTCAACGGTTTAGCAATCTTTGAAAAATCTCTTATGAACTTACGATAAAAATTTGCATGTCCTAAGAAACTCCTTATCCCCTTTTCATTCAATGGGGGTGGGATATTAGAAATTACTTCCACTTTTTCTTAGTCAAATCATATTCCCTTGTGGGAAATTTTGTGACCTAACACTATATCTTCTTGTACCATAAAATGATTTTTTTCCCAATTCAAAATCGGGTTTGTTTGCTGGAACCTTTTTAAGACAAGTTTGTTAAACTGTTATCAAAATAAGAACCAAAAATAGAAAAATCATCCATAAACACTTCCATATGCTTTTCAAGCATGTCGATGAATATGGATGTCGTATATCTCTAAAAAGTAGAAGGGGCGTTGCATAAACCAAATGACATCCTCCTGTAGGCAAAAATACCAGAAGGGCGTATGAACAATGTCTTCTCTTGATCCTCAAGGGATACAACAATTTGATTATACCCCGAGTATCCATCTAGAAAACAATAGTACTCATCACCGGCGAGCCTCTCTAACATTTGATCAATAAAAGGGAATATTTCCTTATTGCAGTGTTGATCCTTCTGTAATCAATACAAACTCTTTAGTCAATTACTGTGTGAGTTGGAATTAATTCATCTTTCTCGTTCAGTATCATTGTTGTTCCTCCCTTCTTTGGCACTACATGTACTGGACTCACCCATGAACTGTCAGAAATAGGATAAATCAGACTTGCATCCAACAACTTCACCACTTCCTTTCTCATTACCTCTTTCATTGTTGGATTTAGTCTTCTTTGGGGTTGTACCACTAGTTTGTGATCATCCTCCATTAGTATTTTATGCATGCATACTATGGGGGTTAATCCCTTTCAAGTCTCTAATGGTCCATCCCATGACACTTTTGTATTTCTTCAGTACCTGCACCAATTTCTCTTCCTTTTTTTCTTGTAGCCCATAACTTATTATTTTCGGATAATTCTTCTTAGAATCCAAAAAGACACACTTCATTTTCTCAGGTAGTTGCTTCAACTATGTACCTGTTTCAGATTCCTTTTTGCTTTTTGCTTCCTATGGGCCCCTTAAATCCTCCCACTGGTGTGGTTTGGATCTTAGCCATTTAGGTTATGATTCCATCATGACTAGCATTTCTTTCTCTTTTTCATCCGTATTTCCTTTATTTCCTGAGTTGATAAGTTAAGGACTCTTTCCAAAGGTAATTTAGGGATTTGGTTCTTAATAGACTAGTCTACCATTGTATCTAACACTTCAACTGTATTACTAGTCCCCACATCATCTTTGTACTTAATAGAATTCATAACATTAATTTTTAACTCTTCATCATAAACCTTGAGGGTCATGGTGCCCTCCTAAATGTCTATCATGCATCTTCTTATTTCTAGGAAAGGTCTCCCCAAAATCAGAGGGATCTCTTCGTCTTCAGGAATTTCAAGAATAACAAAGTCAACAGGAAACACAAACTTTTCTATTTTTACCATAACATCTTCCATTATATCATGTCGCAACGCGAAAAACAACCGGCGAAAAAAAAAACAAGTTTACAGAGCCGCCACCGACGCTATTCATCCTATGACGGAAAGGAAGCGCAGAAATAACCTAAGAAAGGGAAAGGAACAGTCTTACGACCAGAGATTACAAGGTACGGGAGTCGGTTACGCAAGGGGAAGGTATTAGCACCCCTCACGTCCGCCGTACTCGACGGGATCCACGCTCAAAAGACTAGGAAAAGGTTGCTAAATAACTGCTCAAAGAAAAATGCACACACTGGAATAATAAACAGGTGAAAGAAGACGGAGGAAGCGGACTCGGCAGGATGTCGCATCCTGGGCCTACGTAGTTTGTCAGAAACAAACATCAGAGTCAACATAGTTCGGGGAAATGGGAAACATGCTCGCTAGGATATCGCATCCTATGCCTATGTATCTTCTCTATCCATAGTAAGAATCAGAGCACTCGTAGCTCGGCTAACGCACGCCGAAACAAAACACAAAAAGGAGACACTGAGACGTCAAAAGAAACACTCAACAGGAAACGAAATGCCAATCCATGGACTTACTTCCGACTCCAAACAACACAAAGGAAACAGAATGCCAATCTGTGGACTTACATCTGACTCCTAACAAACAACACAAACAAGGAAACAGAATGCCAATACATGGACTTACATCCGACTCCAAACAAACAAACGCTAACCAGCGAATCACCAAAGAAAAAGGTTACCAGATTGACAAACTAATAGGGAGTCTGGAACTCGAGCCTAATAGTTGTCACAAAAAACAAAAAGAGACGCTGAGACGTCAAAAGAAACAAAAAGGTTGAACACACTAAAAAAAACAAAAGGTTGCCCGGAGAGATCTCGCTCGATCTCCTGCCTACGTATCTCATCTGGTATGAGAATCAGGGCGACGTAGTTCCCCTTAATAGGGGAAAGAACAAACTAATAGGGAGTCTGGAACTCGAACTTAATAGTTATCACACCAACACAAAGAGACGCTGAGACGTCAAAAGGGACAAACAAGTTTAAAAATAAAAAGGGTGCCCGGAGAGACCTCGCTCGATCTCCTGCCTACGTATCTCATCTGGTATGAGAATCAGGGCGACGTAGTTCCCCTTAACAGGGGAAAGAACAAACTAATAGGGAGTCTGGAACTCGAACCTAATAGTTACACAAACAAAAAGAGAAGGAGACGCTGAGACATCAAAAGAAACAAAAGGTTGAAAAAGAAAAAGGGCGCCCGGAGAGATCTCGCTCGATCTCCTGCATACGTATCTCATCTGGTATGAGAATCAGGGCGACGTAGTTCCCCTTAACAGGGGAAAGAACGAACTAATAGGGAGTCTGGAACTCGAGCCTAATAGCTGTCACAAACAATAAGAAAAAGAGACGTTGAGACGTCAAAAGAAACAAAAGGTTTAACACACTCAAAAAAACAAAAGGTTTGCCCGGAGAGATCTCGCTCGATCTCCTGCCTACGTATCTCATCTGGTATGAGAATCAGGGCAACGTAGTTCCCCTTAACAGAGGAAAGAACAAACTAATAGGGAGTCTGGAACTCGAACCTAATAGTGGCGCACAAATAAAAAGAGACGCTGAGACGTCAAAAGAAACAAAAAGCTTGAAAAAGAAAAAGGGCGCCCGGAGAGATCTCGCTCGATCTCCTGCCTACGTATCTCATCTGGTATGAGAATCAGGGCGACGTAGTTCCTCTTAACAGGGGAGAAACTCTCTCCTAACCAGAGACCAGGGAAACAACAAACTAAAAGGGAGACTGACTCGAGCCTAATAGTTGTCATGCAAACAGTAATCCCTAAGTTGAGATCTCTAATCAGAACCTAACTCACACAGGAAGCAAGTCAGTTCAAACAGCAAATAAACACCAATCATAAATGATCAAGCATCACACACTATATACATACAAGAGGCTCAGACAAATGGTTGGGATTTAGTCAAGAGGGGTCATATCAACCTCGACAAACAAGCCAAAACTGTAGGGGTATGCTGAAGCTCTTAACCACTAACATTGAGAGTTAGGGTGAAGCTGATGAAATGTGGTAATGAGTATTAGACCTCATTCTCTTAACCCTGGCCTGGGTGAGCTCAAATCAAAGAAAGCGTGGGGATCCAGAAAGAGGGACCCTATTCCACTTGACTGACTCTATACAGAGATCTTGGGTACATGTTCTAGAGCATCAGCACGTAGTGCGAGCATAAAGAACGACTCACTGAATAACAGGGGACTGGCTACTAGTCCCTTATATCTGTCAATTGCCTCTTCACTTAGGAGGACTTATCAAGTAACATGCCTCACTTGGAGGTCTTTGGCACAAAATGTAAACAAACACAGTCAGAGCCTCTTAAGGAGGACTTCAGCCAAAATGCCTGCCAAAAAGGTGACAGGACTTCCAGACTACATGGAGTAAGAAGGCTAAACTACCTCAGTGGTGTATCAACCACACTCCAAAGCTTAAGCAAAAGCAAAGCTAGCAAGCAACTAATGTACCTGTACAAAAGCCAAACAGTTAATATTGTATTCAGAAAACCAACAGACAACAACAGTGGAACTTTCCAATATCTACACAATGCAAGTCATTAGTGCAAGCACTTAAGTGAGTTCATCACATCAATGGGCCTACAACACAACCAGAGTTAGTAATCAAAGCAACTTGCATCTCAAATAATGAAACCAAACCAACCATTAGTGCCAAATGCTCAAACCTGAAACACAAAGCTCAATTAGTATGTGTACAAACCACTAGTTCAAATACTAGGTTCAAAAGCAAGTCAGATGACCAAAACAGAAGTCAATATTTCACATGAAGCACATTCAAACAAACAAGAAGGTGTCCTCAAAAGGATCAAGACCAATTCATAAGGTAAAGGCATCAAATGATCAACATAAAACAAAGACCAACAAATGAGCACAAAATGGACAATCAAATTAGAAAATCCAAATCAAAACAGAAAAGCATCCAATGGCTATGAATTTTTTTATACAAGCTTATCATGTTATGAACAAACACCATGCCAAAAATCAAATCTAGAAGATCTCAAATGATAGGTAAATGAAAATGCACAAATGCAAGGCAACAAATGTGACACAAATTGTCACACTACATGTCCATGTGTTCAAAACAGTGATGGCATATGATAAAAATCTCAAACCAAAGCTCAAAAATCAAATCACATGTTAAGATCAAGCATGCCAAATTTCAAGTCAATTGGATTAAACATGAGCATTTCACAAACAAATGAATGTAGCATGTCAATTTGGCACATGATGCAATCAACAATTCACAATTAAAAATCCAGAATCAAACAATTCATGAAATAAATGCTATAAAAAACTAGACATTAAAACAAGAATTTGAAAAAATGTTTGGATCAATTTGAAGCATTTTTCCATTTTTTGTGATTTTTTGAAGTTGAATGAAATAAAAAGAAATAATATGAAATAATGTGGAAAATGAAATTTGAAAGAAATTGGCAACGTGCATCAGCCAAGATTTGAACCCACGCACGCCAGGTAAATGAGAAATCACAAGCAATTAAATTCAGGAAAAAACATGCGCCAGGATTCAAACTCATGCGCTGAAGATCCAAATGAGAATGCAAATGAAATAAAGAAAATATGCATGGCGAAGGATCGAACGCGCGCCTCACAGGTCCAAGAAGCGCTCAATGAAACGCCTTGTTTCATTTATTGCGTGGCAAGCCACGCAAGCAAGTCAAATGTACACAAGGCCAGGTCAAACGATACAGGCCAATGGAAATGCCAAGCAGGAGCCACGCAAGCGTACACGCAAGACCAAAACCCTAGCACTTGCAGATGGTGGCGAACGGTGGTTTCAACCGTCTTCTCCGGCCATCCAGGCGGAGCAACATCAAGAAATTTTCCAGAAATGGACGAAATGCATATGGTTGGAAAGATCTTTCAATGTAGATTACGAATATCATATTCATTAAGCCTAAAAACTCATGGATTGAATGGGTCGAGGCAAAACATTTTCATCAACCAAACTTGAATTCAACATATCAGGCTCATTACTTAACCAAATCAAAATCTAATTACATCAGCATCATCAGCACAATAGGATCTACCTAATCATGGCAAGAAATTGGCAAAATGTGATGATCGAATTTCACCTACCTAAACTTGCAATGTATTGAATTCGTGTCCTTAGGCTTCCAAATGATCCAGATCAACTCCAATGCTTATGACTTGAAGCTTTGTGTAAGAATTACCAGTTGGAAACACCTAGATCCAACTCAATTTGAAGCTTCCATCTTCATGTTCATACACTTGTTCTGCTCAAGATCTTGCTCAATTGCCACGAATAATGGATGAATCTTCCTCAGAATTCCACAAGAATCATGAATATGCAAAGAGATTCAAGGTTTGTGTGAAGAATTTTGAAATTCAAGGAGAGAGAAAAAAATGGAGGGAATATGAATTTTCAGATCTAGAATTGTTCTCCTCTGAAAAACAGTTAGGGTTTTGGTATTTATATCATCTGTTAATCACACTGAAATGATAATTAAGCATTGGTTAATACATGATTAAGGAAATATGAGGTGTGATGCAAAAATGCAAGTGTGCTTAGCATGTGGTCATGTGTACGTGAACAGTGTCATGCAAGGTGCAAATCCACTTAAAATCATTCAACAATCATCATGGAAATGGTATTTGGCTTGTATGATCATCCAAATTTGAATTCTTGATTTTCCCTCCAAAATGTACATGAATGAACAAGTTATCACATGAGTTTCTTCCATGCAAGGCAATGATTCATTTGGAAAGTATTGGTCATGACAAGCATTTTGCAAAAAGAGTGGACCAATTTGGTGTTTTGGATCAAAAGTTATGTCACTTTGAACTTCCATGCATACTTTGTGATCATTTGGCCATAACTTCTCAACCAATTATCAGATGGACATGATATAGGACTTTTTGAAAAGGGGAGAGAAATATCTTCAACTTCCATGTTCACCAAAAATCCATTTGAAACTTCTTTGATGTTGAAAAGTCAAGTTGAATGTGGACCAAAAACTTGCCATTTTTGGAAACTTTTAATTACAGGTCATTTTCCATTTTTGGAAACTTTTGCCATGACTTCAAAATCTTCAAGATAGATGCTTGAAATGACAAATGGACCTCTTTTGAACATGATTGAGGTGTCTCAACTCATTTCCCCACCTCATAACCCTCAGTTGACTGCACAATTGACTTTCTGTGGTCCTCAGATGACCTTGTAATGCCCTGATCAGCTTGAGCCTCAACCACTTGAGGAAATTGTTCAGAAATGAAACCCTAGCTCATATAAGCCTAATATAACCATGTGATCCTCATCCCATAAAAATACCTCATCTCCTTGAGAAACCCTGGCTGGAAGAAAGTCATAGATTAGGGTTGACCAGAGGTCAGAACCCTAATCCAAAGGAACTTGAGGATGAACAATGAAACCCTTGGTGATGATAGAACCATGATGATGGTAATATATCCTTGCAAACAAGATAATGCTCAAGACCTCTGAAGAGTCAGGAAACCCTAATTGAAGTGCATATCCTCAGATGGTTGATCATCAATTCAAAGAGACCCTCAGGCTTGAACCATGTAACATCTCCATCTCTTGAAAAGACTTTGGAGGATGACCTTCTTATTTCACATGATATGCAAAATGCAATGCCTAATGCTCTAAAATGAAATGCAATGTGTCAAACTAGTCCCAAGAAGAGGAGGGCAAATTTTGAGGTGTTACATATCATAAGGTCGCTTTACTGAGTGATCAGCAAACTGAAGTGTCATTTTGATGTCTTGAACTGTACTAATTCCCAACTTCCTATAGATGTACAAAGGCATAAAACTCACACTAACTCCTAAATCAATAAGTGCCTTCTTGAATTTTCTATCCCCAATTATGCATGGAATGGTGACATAACCCATATCTTTATTTTTCACCAGAGTCTCCATACCCTATAAAATAGCACTGCAAGTTTCAGTGGAAAGTATAGGTTCAATGTCAACGATGCATTTCTTGGAGATTATATCTTTCATGAACTTGGAATATATTGGCATTTTCTCAAGTTCCTCGGAGAATGGGATATTTATTTCAAGTTTCTTAAACATCTCTAAGAACTTCTCAAAAAGAATTTCATCTTGATCATTCTTCTTGTTTCTTGGAGGATATGTGAGTACGATGGTTGGTTTTGGATCTTTTGTTTTTTCCTTCTAAACCATTCTTTGTGTGACTTTTTCTTCAGTAATTTTATGGTACCCTTTATTTCTAGATCCACTTCTAGAAAATGGTCTTCTTCCCCTGATTTTCCTTCAGGTCTTTCAGTTGACTTACCACTTCTAGTTATCACATCACTCACATTATTATGCCCTCTTGGATTTGTCATTGTTGCACTATGAAAGGACCCCTGTGCTTGAGAACCTGTTATTTATTATGCTATCTAACCCATCTGAACTTCCAGATTCTTAATAGAAGTTGTAGTGTTCCTTTGATTGTTTCATGTATCTTCTTAGAATTGAGAGTTTTGAGTGGCCATCTTTTCAATGGCTAATTTCCAACCTGCCTTCTTAGGAGCTTGTTGTTGATATTACTATTGGAACTGATTTCGGTAGTTTTGATGAGGTCGATAATGTTGTTGGTTTTGATATTGATTAAGACCATGTTTTTGAACATTACCTTGATGGTCTTTCCAGGAGAAGTTTGGATGATTCTTCCAACCTAGATTATAAGTATTAGAATAGGGGTTGTTCTGCTTTAGAAAATTCACTTCTTCAATTTTTTGCACAATTGCAACACAATGCATGGCAAAATGAGGTCCACCACATATTTCATAGCTAACATCTTGAACTAGTTGAACTTGAGCTACCTGTTGAGTACCTATATTCATTTCCTTGAGTCTTTTTTCAACTTCAGAAACAACTTGGTCTTCCATTTTTATACTATGAGCAACAAATTTCAAATTTATCACTCCCCATGGTTTGCTTATACTCCTATCATACAACTCTAGATCTTCATTTGTAGCAATGACTTCTATTATCTTCTTGATATCAGAGGCTGTTTTAAAGTTGGATGAGCAACCAACAGTTGTATCAATCAGTTATTTAGTATTCAACTTGAGGCTATTAACAACCATTTGCATTTACTCAGTTTGATCTAAGTTGTGAGTAGGACAGGAAACCAATAATCTCTTGAATCTCTTGTATGTATCACCCAGTGATTCTCCCTCATTCTGTTTAAAATTCATTATGTCATATGTTTTATAGAGAAAAGC
Source organism: Lathyrus oleraceus (assembly GCF_024323335.1). Taxonomy (NCBI): domain Eukaryota; kingdom Viridiplantae; phylum Streptophyta; class Magnoliopsida; order Fabales; family Fabaceae; genus Lathyrus; species Lathyrus oleraceus. The sequence goes on from NC_066583.1 coordinate 612,967,112, forward strand.
AGAAGCAGGAAAATACTCATTAAGAAAAGTTGTTTCCATTTCTTCCCAAGTGGTCATACTTCTGATAGGAAGCGAATAAAACCATTATTTGGTATCTTCAGCTAGAGTAAACAGAAACATTCTCAAATTTTGGCTTCTTTAGTATGCACATCTATCTTCAAAGTAGTACTCATAGTAAGAAACCTTTGCAGGTGTTTATTTGCATATTCATTAATCTTTCATGTAATCTTCTCAAGTTGTCAGATAGTGGTCAGGTATATTTGAAAATTTACCACATTTACCGGTTGGTTAACTATAGTAAGACGACCATCTAGGATATTTGCTCTCCCATAATCCCAAAGAAGTCTTTCTTCAGTATTATCAGCCATAACCGGTTCTTCTACTTCTCTATCTCATTTTGTAACTGAATAGACCGAGTCGTCTACCTCTTGCTCTACCATCCTTGCTAGCCTAGCTTGTCTAAGCTAAGCGTGCAATGTTCTTTCTAGTTCCAGGTCAAAAGGAAAATAAGCCGAGGGTTTTCCTCGCATACAAATATTAGACATATATTAGTAGTAACTGTCGCATCTCGAAAAATATGATCCCCCGCGATGGTCACGGAAAAATAGTTCGAACATAGTCGCCACCGAACTTTATTTATTCCAACGAAGGAATAGGAAAATATTGATAAAACCTTTAAAAATACAATAATGGTCATCGCAACCATATTCGCGTTCGGGGGTCGATTACGTAAAGAGAAGGTATTAGCACCCCTCACGTCCGTTGTACTCAACGAGAACCTTTTAGCTAAACTTGCAATTTGAATGCTAGTTAATGTTATTTGTTTTCTTCGAGTGAATAAAAGATTGAAAATATAGATGCATGGAAACCTCAAAATGGAGAAAAAGGAGGTTTTTTATTAGTGTACTCGCCAAGATCTCACAATCTCGTGCATGCATATCCTTATTGTCAAAGCATTCGTAGTTCGGGGAACTACGGTTTATTGGTGTCTTTTAATGAACATCTGTTTAAATCGTGTTCTAAAGGCTAAACATTGACTTGTTTACTCTCGGCGGAGGCTTAAGCACTAATTTGTTATGCGCGTTAGAAAGGATTGAACAATGTTCTTTCTAAAAAGAGTTAAGTTGTTGGTCGCTCAGGGGCAAGAAAAGATTAGGTTTGATGTGTTGAATATTTTTTAGGAGGGACGACGAAAGTTCAAGTTATATGGCACGTACCAATTGTTCAATTATTCAAGGGATAGTGAGGCGAGCGCCCCTAATTCCTTTTTCGTCCAATTTGATATTTGAAAATTGTATGTGGAAGTCGAATATTCATGGTACTGAGGTGAGTGCCTCCCACTTGCTTATTTGAGGAATAACGAGGCGTGCGCCACATATTCCTTTATCCAAGTTTATTTAAAGTGTTTTAATCAGAAGACAAAAAATCGAGCAATATGGAGAGCGCCAATCATTTAATCATTCGAGGGATAGTGAGGCGAACGCCTCCCATTCCCTTTTTCATCAAAAATTTAATTAAGAAAAGATATTTAATCGCTTCAAGTAAGCGGAAAAGAAACTCGACGTTGATCGAGGGTTTATCGCATTAGTGAAAAGTGTTTGTGAAATGGTTTGAAATGATATGAGGTGCTTATTAAAGAAAAAAGCTTAGTGGGATTTTGAAAAATGTACTTGATGTTGATCAAATATCTTTTATTTCAGTATTTTTGAAAATTTAATTTTAATGGTCATTTTGTCTTTTGGGATTAACAATTATGCATCAACTAAAAATACAATAAAATACACTAAAAAATAAAATAATAAAAAAGGTAAATGAAATAATAAAAGGGAGAAGACACATTATAAATGCAAGAGGTAAAAGAATTTAAAAAACTAAAGAAAATAAAAGAAAGAACAAAAATAAATAAATAAATAAATAAAGCAATAATAAGAAGATAATAAATAAAATATATACAAAAGACAAAAATAAGCTGAAAATTGGGGGATGTAGGTAGGAAAATGGTCTAGGCCCAAAAAAGGATGCATCACAATGGTGCATTGAGCAATTAAGAGGTGTGAGAGAGACTTCATCTTCTCAAATCCCATATTTGGTCACTATTCTCATAGCAACAAAAATGGAAGAAAATTGGTTCCAACGAAAAACGTAAAAACATCATAACTTTCTCAATTTTTCACAGAATTAAACAAATAAATAATGAAAATTCATCTACTCGATCTCATGAACATAATGGTATATTTAAAATCAGCAAATAAACAATAAAAAATTCAAAAATCAACAAAAATGCAGCAACATATATTTTATCCACCCTCATGACAAACAAACTATAGATTCATGCTCGGGGTGATGTCGGGAAGTTATTGAATATATTATTTATGTAAAATAAGCATCAATTTTCATTTGACCCTTTTTGTTCATAGAGTTTAAGAACACTTTAAACTCTTGATTTTGAAATCAATTAAGTTTCCATACAAAATGATGATTAATTAAATGCAACAAGAATAATAATGCAAATAAAATTAAATAAACAAAAATTAAATCACATTGAATCGCTTTTGCTCATGGAGGTTCAAGAAGACTTTAAACTCTTGATTTTGAATCAATGGAGTTTCTATACAAAATGGTGATTATTAAGGTACTAATTAGGTGTAGCAAGAATAATAATGCAAAGAAAATTAAATAAGCAAAAAGTAAATCACATTTAATCACTTTTGTTCATGGAGATTCAAAAACACTTTTCAACGCTTGATTTTAAATCAATTGAATTTTCATGCAAAATGGTGATGATTAAGATACTAAATAAATAAAGTAAGAGTAAAAATGCAATTGAATTAAATAAAGAACAAACATAAGAGCTTACTTATTCAATAAAAAGAATGAAATGACTTGAAAGAAAATGAAGAAAAAAATGAAAAGAGTTTTTACTTAGTTTTTGTGAATAATTGGTGGTGTCATTTGTGAACGAGAATAGTTTTATTTATAGACTCTAAAAAGGATAGTTTAGGAATTATGCAAAGAGTATGAGTGCCTTCTAGAAATTTATTTAATTAAATAGTGAATAATGATGTAATATATATATGGAATAATAGTTTAGTAAATGAGAGATATTTTGGGTTTTCTAGAAACATTGATTTTTTTCTGATGCATGAAAATGATTAATAAAATTCAAATGGATATTTTGATGATAAATCAAATGATCATAAATTTATTTTTCAAGACGCATAATGAAAAAAATGCAATTTTAGTCAATTTCTTCAACATGTAAAATATTGACTTTATGTTGACTTTTTTTACTATATATGCATATATGAATAGTTATGGTGACTTTATTTGATGATAAAAATGCATATGGCTAAAAATACAAAATTTGACAAATGGACTTGTATAAGATGAATTTAAAATGCCCGGACAAAATCGGGGTATGACAGTTGTCCCTATTTAATTAATTTGAACCAAAAAGTATGAATGACAACAGTCTTCGTATACTCGTGGTGGAAGATAATTAAATACGAAAAGACCTAAATTTTTTCCTTTGGAATACAAGGAATAAATGAAAAAAGAAGATGCATTGAGAAATACAGTAAGAAAGGTTATCATGAGGTAAACGAAACAATCAAGACTCTCTGAGAATTATCAGAATAATATCTTGGATGAAATAATCGTAACCTTTGCTTGGGGAGAAACAAAGCAAAGACGCTGGGGAATATCATTATCAACCATAAAGTTGACGAATGACTTGCTGGGAAATAGTTCCATGAACACAATATAGGGTAACAACTCTATCCAAAGAAATACACCTTTCTTTGAAAGAGAACAGATCGGGATACACCTGATTGACTCTGGATCCTGAATTGTGTTATGTATGTTGTTTTGTATAATGGGTAGAAGTACCATGCATGGAATGATGCATGAGATGTATGCAAGTATGCAATTGCTGGGGATATTTAGATATGCATGTAGGAATGTGAATTATTTTTTTTGATTTTGTATAACATTGTGCATAGATATGCTGATGATTGATATGATTGTGTTTTCGAATCTTCTCGTTTTGGCAGAAAAATTATGCGTGAACTAGTATATGTGATGCATGTGGGAATGCAATTGAGTAATTAGATTTTTGTAGAGTTTTTATTTTTGTTTCCAATGAGAGATTGTTGGGGAATATCGTCATCAAAGGGTTGATGGAATATAGTGAATGTCTTCATCAAAGGGTTGATGGAAAGGAATTTGTCATCGTCAAAGGGTTGACAAAAATAATTAAAGGATGTCATCACCAAAGGTTTGGTGGAACATAATTTGTCATCGTCAAAGGGTTGACGAAAAGGGATTCATTATAGCGTGACATCATTAAAGGGTTGATGGAAAAGACTATCATCATCAGAGGGTTGATGAAAAAGAATCTGTCATCGTCAAGGGGTTAACAGAAAGAAGTAAAGGATGACATCACCAAAGGGTTGGTGGAAAAGAATCTGTCATCGTCAAAGGATTGACGGAAATATATTTCACCATGGAGTGACGTCGTCAAAGGGTTGACGGAAAGAGTTAAGGAATGTCATCACCAAAAGGTTGGTGGGAAAGAATTTGTTGTAAAATATCATCATCAGAGGGATGATGAAGGAGATTGTCATCATCAGAGTGCTGATGGAAGAGGAAAATCAAGTTATGTCATCATCAAATGGTTGATGAAAAAGAATTATTATGTTATGTATGCATATGGTTCATGTTAATGAAAACTTATCGTTTCTTCGAGAGAGTTATGCATGTATGTTGTATGCAATGCACGTGGAAATGCATGAAGGTGATTGGTTTTTGGATTAGTAACCCTTTTTAAAGGGTGAGATTATTTTTGGGTATCAATGTTAATTGAGTTTGGTTTTATGAAGATTCCAGCAAAGTGGAATTTTAGGGGTTGCCAATATGGATTGGACTTTGGTTTTAGAGATGCCAATAGGGATTGGACTTTGGTCTTTTAGTAATTGCCAATATGGGTTGGAGTTTTGGTTGGTGAAAGGTTTTGACTTCCCGACACTCGGTATTTGATGATGTGATAATTGGAGGATAAATATGGATGCTCTTGGTGCCCCAAGTTTGATCCTTTGTTGATAGACTGTGTGTCTGTTCTTGAGAGAACCTCAACTTCTTTGCCCGATATGCCTTGATGGATTGCCAATGATTTAATTAGCGTAGAGACATAATCAATGCATAATGATTATGCTTTTGCTCTGCCCTAAGGCTCTTTGTAACTTGTCTACCTCGGCTTGTAGGGTCTTTGAAGGAATTCACCTTTGAAATGAAACCCTGGGAACAATTGTACCATGGCCTAAACCAAAATTTCCCCAATGTATGAATCTTTCAGTAGTTTTCCCCTGATTGAGATTTTGAAAGGCTTGACCCAGATGAACTGAATATTTTGAAATGATTCACCTCCTTGATCAACTGATGCTTGGAGATTTGTCTTTTAGTCTGACCAACTCTTTGGTTAACATAGTCAATGGATTTCATGCCCCTAATCCATAGGGTTAGGAAGTGTTCTTGCTTCGGGTTAGCACTAACGAATTATCAAGTTACTCTATGATTGCTTCTTTGAAGTTCCTTGATGTTAAGTACTGACTTGAAGTTAGAATTGTTCATTCAATCAATGGTAATTTTAATGCAATATTCATGCATGTTATGAAAATAAAAATCATTTAAATGATGTGGTAGTGTGTGACGAGTGGACCATTAGTCCAAACGCAGTACTGATTTAGCTAGTGTGGAAGATACAACGAGAATATGATATCAATACAGGTGATTAGAAAATATCTAGGCGTCAGTTTATGCAAACATGATGTAGTATGCTTTCAAAATAAACTCTGCTTCAATTAGGTCTTTTAAGGGTTGTAACGTGGTCTGGTTCACGATTTGTGAAACAAAGGATATAAGGCTCAAATTTTGTTTTAACCCACCCCTTCTTCATGATGATCTCCAATCTTACGTTAAGTTAATTCAACACATGCATTCAACTTCTAAGCGAGTTCGATGGTGTAAAGATAAGGATTCAAGATTCGCTTGAAATGGCAGTCACCATTTTTTTTCCACAGATGTCAATGACCATTTGGTTCTTGATATGGTGGTCACTGAATCTCGTTTTGTTTTTCTTGAGGATTTGATGACCTCTTTTGATTGTTTTATCTTTTTTCTGCCTTTTGAACATAAAGGTATATTCAAAATCAGAAAATAAACAACAAAATATTTCGAAATTCAACAAAAATGTATCAACATATATTTACTTAATTTAACCATTTTATCCCCCCTCATGACAAACAAACTATGAATTCATGATCGGGGTGATGTTGCGAAGTTATTGAATATATTATTTATGTAAAATAAGCATCAATTTTCATTTGACCCTTTTTGTTCATAGAGTTTTAAGAACACTTTAAACTCTTGATTTTGAAATCAATTAAGTTTCCATACAAAATGATGATTAATTAAATGCAACAAGAATAATAATGCAAATAAAATTAAATAAACAAAAATTAAATCACATTGAATCGCTTTTGCTCATGGAGGTTCAAGAAGACTTTAAACTCTTGATTTTGAATCAATGGAGTTTCTATACAAAATGGTGATTATTAAGGTACTAATTAGGTGTAGCAAGAATAATAATGCAAAGAAAATTAAATAAGCAAAAAGTAAATCACATTTAATCACTTTTGTTCATGGAGATTCAAAAACACTTTTCAACGCTTGATTTTAAATCAATTGAATTTTCATGCAAAATGGTGATGATTAAGATACTAAATAAATAAAGTAAGAGTAAAAATGCAATTGAATTAAATAAAGAACAAACATAAGAGCTTACTTATTCAATAAAAAGAATGAAATGACTTGAAAGAAAATGAAGAAAAAAATGAAAAGAGTTTTTACTTAGTTTTTGTGAATAATTGGTGGTGTCATTTGTGAACGAGAATAGTTTTATTTATAGACTCTAAAAAGGATAGTTTAGGAATTATGCAAAGAGTATGAGTGCCTTCTAGAAATTTATTTAATTAAATAGTGAATAATGATGTAATATATATATGGAATAATAGTTTAGTAAATGAGAGATATTTTGGGTTTTCTAGAAACATTGATTTTTTTCTGATGCATGAAAATGATTAATAAAATTCAAATGGATATTTTGATGATAAATCAAATGATCATAAATTTATTTTTCAAGACGCATAATGAAAAAATGCAATTTTAGTCAATTTCTTCAACATGTAAAATATTGACTTTATGTTGACTTTTTTTACTATATATGCATATATGAATAGTTATGGTGACTTTATTTGATGATAAAAATGCATATGGCTAAAAATGCAAAATTTGACAAATGGACTTGTATAAGATGAATTTAAAATGCCCGGACAAAATCGGGGTATGACAGTTGTCCCTATTTAATTAATTTGAACCAAAAAGTATGAATGACAACAGTCTTCGTATACTCGTGGTGGAAGATAATTAAATACGAAAAGACCTAAATTTTTTCCTTTGGAATACAAGAAATAAATGAAAAAAGAAGATGCATTGAGAAATACAGTAAGAAAGGTTATCATGAGGTAAACGAAACAATCAAGACTCTCTGAGAATTATCAGAATAATATCTTGGATGAAATAATCGTAACCTCTGCTTGGGGAGAAACAAAGCAAAGACGCTGGGGAATATCATTATCAACCATAAAGTTGACGAATGACTTGCTGGGAAGTAGTTCCATGAACACAATATAGGGTAACAACTCTATCCAAAGAAATACACCTTTCTTTGAAAGAGAACAGATCGGGATACACCTGATTGACTCTGGATCCTGAATTGTGTTATGTATGTTGTTTTGTATAATGGGTAGAAGTACCATGCATGGAATGATGCATGAGATGTATGCAAGTATGCAATTGCTGGGGATATTTAGATATGCATGTAGGAATGTGAATTATTTTTTTTGATTTTGTATAACATTGTGCATAGATATGCTGATGATTGATATGATTGTGTTTTCGAATCTTCTCGTTTTGGCAGAAAAATTATGCGTGAACTAGTATATGTGATGCATGTGGGAATGCAATTGAGTAATTAGATTTTTGTAGAGTTTTTATTTTTGTTTCCAATGAGAGATTGTTGGGGAATATCGTCATCAAAGGGTTGATGGAATATAGTGAATGTCTTCATCAAAGGGTTGATGGAAAGGAATTTGTCATCGTCAAAGGGTTGACAAAAATAATTAAAGGATGTCATCACCAAAGGTTTGGTGGAACATAATTTGTCATCGTCAAAGGGTTGACGAAAAGGGATTCATTATAGCGTGACATCATTAAAGGGTTGATGGAAAAGACTATCATCATCAGAGGGTTGATGAAAAAGAATCTGTCATCGTCAAGGGGTTAACAGAAAGAAGTAAAGGATGACATCACCAAAGGGTTGGTGGAAAAGAATCTGTCATCGTCAAAGGATTGACGGAAATATATTTCACCATGGAGTGACGTCGTCAAAGGGTTGACGGAAAGAGTTAAGGAATGTCATCACCAAAAGGTTGGTGGGAAAGAATTTGTTGTAAAATATCATCATCAGAGGGATGATGAAGGAGATTGTCATCATCAGAGTGCTGATGGAAGAGGAAAATCAAGTTATGTCATCATCAAATGGTTGATGAAAAAGAATTATCATGTTATGTATGCATATGGTTCATGTTAATGAAAACTTATCGTTTCTTCGAGAGAGTTATGCATGTATGTTGTATGCAATGCACGTGGAAATGCATGAAGGTGATTGGTTTTTGGATTAGTAACCCTTTTTAAAGGGTGAGATTATTTTTGGGTATCAATGTTAATTGAGTTTGGTTTTATGAAGATTCCAGCAAAGTGGAATTTTAGGGGTTGCCAATATGGATTGGACTTTGGTTTTAGAGATGCCAATAGGGATTGGACTTTGGTCTTTTAGTAATTGCCAATATGGGTTGGAGTTTTGGTTGGTGAAAGGTTTTGACTTCCCGACACTCGGTATTTGATGATGTGATAATTGGAGGATAAATATGGATGCTCTTGGTGCCCCAAGTTTGATCCTTTGTTGATAGACTGTGTGTCTGTTCTTGAGAGAACCTCAACTTCTTTGCCCGATATGCCTTGATGGATTGCCAATGATTTAATTAGCGTAGAGACATAATCAATGCATAATGATTATGCTTTTGCTCTGCCCTAAGGCTCTTTGTAACTTGTCTACCTCGGCTTGTAGGGTCTTTGAAGGAATTCACCTTTGAAATGAAACCCTGGGAACAATTGTACCATGGCCTAAACCAAAATTTCCCCAATGTATGAATCTTTCAGTAGTTTTCCCCTGATTGAGATTTTGAAAGGCTTGACCCAGATGAACTGAATATTTTGAAATGATTCACCTCCTTGATCAACTGATGCTTGGAGATTTGTCTTTTAGTCTGACCAACTCTTTGGTTAACATAGTCAATGGATTTCATGCCCCTAATCCATAGGGTTAGGAAGTGTTCTTGCTTCGGGTTAGCACTAACGAATTATCAAGTTACTCTATGATTGCTTCTTTGAAGTTCCTTGATGTTAAGTACTGACTTGAAGTTAGAATTGTTCATTCAATCAATGGTAATTTTAATGCAATATTCATGCATGTTATGAAAATAAAAATCATTTAAATGATGTGGTAGTGTGTGACGAGTGGACCATTAGTCCAAACGCAGTACTGATTTAGCTAGTGTGGAAGATACAACGAGAATATGATATCAATACAGGTGATTAGAAAATATCTAGGCGTCAGTTTATGCAAACATGATGTAGTATGCTTTCAAAATAAACTCTGCTTCAATTAGGTCTTTTAAGGGTTGTAACGTGGTCTGGTTCACGATTTGTGAAACAAAGGATATAAGGCTCAAATTTTGTTTTAACCCACCCCTTCTTCATGATGATCTCCAATCTTACGTTAAGTTAATTCAACACATGCATTCAACTTCTAAGCGAGTTCGATGGTGTAAAGATAAGGATTCAAGATTCGCTTGAAATGGCAGTCACCATTTTTTTTCCACAGATGTCAATGACCATTTGGTTCTTGATATGGTGGTCACTGAATCTCGTTTTGTTTTTCTTGAGGATTTGATGACCTCTTTTGATTGTTTTATCTTTTTTCTGCCTTTTGAACATAAAGGTATATTCAAAATCAGAAAATAAACAACAAAATATTTCGAAAATCAACAAAAATGTATCAACATATATTTACTTAATTTAACCATTTTATCCCCCCTCATGACAAACAAACTATGAATTCATGATCGGGGTGATGTTGCGAAGTTATTGAATATATTATTTATGTAAAATAAGCATCAATTTTCATTTGACCCTTTTGTTCACGGAGGTTCAAGAACACTTTAAACTCTATTTTGAAATCAATTGAGTTTCCATACAAAATGGTAATTAATTAAATGCAACGAGACTAATAATACAAATAAAATTAAATAAACAAAAATTAAATCATATTGAATAACATTTGCTCATGGAGGTTCAAGAACACTTTAAACTCTTTATTTTGAATCAATGGAGTTTTCATACAAAATGATGATTATTAAGGTACTAATTAAGTGTAGCAGGAATAATAACACAAAGAAAATTAAATAAACAAAAAGTAAATCACATTTAATCACTTTTGCTCAAAATTAATTGAGTTTCCATGCAAAATGGTGATGATTAAGGTACTAAATAAATAAAACAAAAGTAAAAATGCAATAGAATTAAATAAAGAACAAACATAAGAGTCTACTTATTAAATAAAAAGAAAGAAATGACTTGAAAGAAAATGAAAAGAAAAATAAAGAGAGTTTTTGCTTAGTTTTTGTGAATGATTGGTGGTGTCATTTGTGAATGAGAATGGTTTTATTTATAGGCTCTAAAAATGGTAGTTTAGGAATTATACAAAGAGTGTGAGTACATTCTAGAATCTTATTTAATTAAATAGTGAATAATGATGTAATATATGTATGGAATAATAATGTAATAAATGAGAGATATTTTGGGTTTTCTAGAAATATTGATTTTTTTATGATGCATGAAAGTGATTAATAAAATTCAAATGGATATTTTGATGATAAATCAAATGATCATGAATATATCTTTTAAGATGTATAATGAAAAAATTTGCAATTTTAGTCAATTTCTTCAACATATAAAATATTGACTTTATGTTGACTTTTTTTACTATATATGCATATATGAATAATTATGGTGATTTTATTTGATGATAAAAATGCATATGGCTAAAAATGCAAAATTGGACAAATGGACTTGTATCAAATGTATTTAAAACGCCCAAACAAAATTGGGGTATAACAGTAACAAAATAATATCAAATAAAAATAAAAATAAAAACTGAAATTAAAAATTTTAGTTGCAGAGCAACAAAATTTTAACTAAAATAAAATTATGAACTCTATAATCTTTGACAATCCCCGACAACGACGCCAAAAACTTGATCAATAAATTAATAAGTATACTAATCTGCAAATATATAATAAGAGAAATTTCCAAAATATCGATCTCAATGACTGTTTGACGATACATAGTTCTAGTTCTAGATTAGTTAAATAAAAGCCTTGGGGGTTTTGGATTGTTGGTTTGAAAAATAGAAAATAAAATGCAAGAGGAAGTAAATAAAAAACTTGAACAATTTAAAAGAGATTATGAATGAACATGCTAGGGAAGGTGTATGATTGGATTCATCAACAAGAGTAACTTGACCTTGCAATGATTTAATTTGATAATACTGATTACCGGTCTTTAAAGATGTTTACTCCTAAGTCCTTAGTAAGAAAATATTTAATCATTTAAATTAATCCCTATGTGCATAATTAAGTATTATTTTAATCAAGAATATTTCAGTTTCCATAGGGTATCCCTAATCTTAGGTGATATCTACTAAGAATTACTTACAATCAAGCGTTAATAATGGCAGTCCAACATAAGTATTAACCGTAGATCAAACTTTTCGCAGCTGGAAAAATTACAGAGTCGCCACCATATTTTATTCGTTCCTAAGGAACAAGAAAATAATGATAAAACCTATGGATAAAAGGAGATACTAGGTTCGGAAGTCGGTTAAGTAAGGAGAAGGTGTTAGGCACCCCACCTTCATTCTACTCAATGTGATCCTCCTCTAATCCTAGGGTTAATGTGTATTTCTAAGGGAATGTTTGCCTATATTTTTTTATATATTTATAAGAAAATGCTATTATTTAGAAGGAAATAGTTTGATTTATACTAGAGGACATAAAAAAATGTTTTTTAATTATCGTACTCGCTATAGTGTTAAGACTCTATGCCTATGTACCTCCATATTAGGTGAAGAATCAGAGCATCGTAGTTCTTCTAAAAAATATTTGTTTCTTTGTTTGATTTTGGATATTGAAAAGGTTCTCAATGCATCAGGGACAAAGAAAGTATTTGATTTGAAAATGTCTTCATACACAAGGGCAGATGACCTATAGTTTGAATGTGTGAAGTTGATTTTAATTAATTTGATAATTGTAAAAAATGTTATAATTAATTTAATTAGAAATTAAATTAAATGTTATATATACATTTTTTTTATTAAGTAAGGATTAAATGACATCAAATAGCAAGAGAAATATTAGCATTGTAATTAAACCCTAATTAATCTTCATAATTATTATCTTAACTCTAATTATATCTAAAAATTAACCCTAATCATAAAAGTTGTCCTAATAAAAACCCTAATTATAAAATAACATGTTTTTCATTTTTTGTTGATATTTTTTAGATTTAAAAGAAAAAAAGGTATAAATTTGGAACATTCTTGAATTAAATGGAAAAAATATTTTGGTATTTTTATCATTACGGATTATGTTTGGATAATTAGAAACAAATTGTGATTAGTTTTAAAACATGTAGTGAGTTAGAAATTGAATCTAGTTTGGGATTTGAGTAGAGTATTATTACTTGAAAGTAAATATATTTTTTATTTTAATTTGAAATCGGTTATTAGTTTTTTAATATGATATTTTAGTTATGAGTTAATTTAGAACGAATTTATTGACGGATTAATTTAAAACAAATAAATTTTGGTTATTGATTAATTTAAAATAAATAAATTTTGGTTATAGATCAGTTTAAAAAAAAGGGTCATAGATTAATTTAAAACAAATTTTGGTATTAACATAAATTGAAATACACAATTAAACACAAGCATTATACAATATAAATGGATACACATGAGTGAGAGACCAAACTACAGAGAGAAGACTTTCCATGGTTAGCAAAAAGGGAAAAATCCTCTCTTTTTGATATCTTCTTTTTCACGCTTTTTGCTCCCGTCTTTCTCTTAATTCTTCTTATTTTACTTGTTCTTTACTGCAAGGTCTTGTTGATGGAATGAAGACCCATGATTTATTTGTTGATGTTCTTTAGTGTGAAAAACAACAACTTTTAGCGAGTGAATTTGTGAATTGTGAATGATAAAATGTAGAAAACTTGCGTTATTAATAGATAAAAATTAGGTCAAAAGTTGAATGAGATTTGTCTATTTTGGAATGATTTCATTTGACCTGATTATATTTATTTCTTAAGGGTTAAACTAATGAATTTGGATGAATTCATAGCTTTGTGAATAAATTAAAATAAAATTAATTTTAAAAAATAAAAAAAATAAAAAATATTGTGATAAATGTAATAGTAAAAATACTTTAACTTTTTTGATTATATATATATATATATATATATATATATATATATATATATATATATAATATATATATATATATGTTATATATATAATATATATATATATATATATATATATATATATATATATATATATATATATATGTATATATATATACATGTTTTATTTTTAGACTAAAAATAATGAAAAACCAATAATACAATAATTATAAAAAATAAAATAATAAAAAATACGAAAATAAATAAATAAAAAATAAAAAATGTGCAATTTTAATTATAAAATAACACATAAAAGGGAGAAAAAACTCTAAAAATGGAAAAAACTTATAAAAGAGAAAAAAAACTCTAAAGGTATAGAAAGTAAGATTCGAACCCATGACCTCTCCCTTGTAGCTCCTTTCACATGCTCTTCTACCAATTGTATAGTTTAATTTATTCAAAATAAAGTGACACTAAAAAGCATATAAAGGGTGGATAAAATTTAAGGTATGATAGTTGCCCATATTTAATCAATTAAATTGGGAGGATGATGATAATTAGTCTTTATCCTCTTGGGAGGAGATGATTAAATATAGAGAGGATCCCTAATTTTGACTCTGTAGTTAGTAGATCCTGAGAATGAGCAAAGATTGAACAATCCTTGATGCTTTGTTGGTATCCAAACCAACTTATGATGGAACCCTAGTGAGATCTTGTTGATTAATTTCAGCCCATCCAGGCGAAACTGACATACAATTTCTATGATCTTCTGATCATTGTTTGATAGAGCCCTAGTAGAACCCCTTTGATTAGTTTCTGCCCATCCGGTTGAAACTTGTGTACGATTCCTATGATCATTCGATCATGTTACGGAAATCAGGTAGGACTCTGACGATCCACCGATCATTGTTTGATAAAACCCTGGTAGAACCCCTTTGAGTAATTTTAACTCATCCGGGTGAAACTTGCATGCGATTCCTATGATCATCCGATCATGTTATAGAAATCGGGCAGGACTCTGACGATCCTCGGCCGTTATGATTCTTATGATCAACCAACTATTTAGAATCTTCGTAGGACTCTAACGATCCTCTGGTTGTTGTTTGATAAATCCCTGTGTAATTGATGGAACTTATCCCATGTGCGGGATAGGTTACTAAACTGGAGATGTGAGAGATGAACACCTGCTCACTAGTTGATAATGACCATGCGAGATGACCGATTTACTGAATGTGTTAAACTTGCTGGGGAGGTCGTTTGTTAAAAAGGCTTTGTTTAGCGGGTCATTTATTGGGAAAGGCCAATAAGTGTCTTTAACATGAGGTATTGTATTGGTATAATTGAGGATTGGACTTCTATGAATGGTCACAAATCCTATGGTATGTTATGCATGTTCATGTGGATGCATGCTTTGAATTGATGTATGAGTGATGATTTATTTGGGTTATTGTCTCTTTTATGATGTGTATGATGAATATATGAAATTATGGGAATTGGGAGAACATAGGTTTTAATAACATTCAGACTCTCCAACCCCTTGGGACTTTGATATGTTCATGGACTAGTCCACAATGCTCTTGATGCTTGAGAGTGTATAGAAGGGAGAATTTTCAGTGTTGATTAGATCGTGATTGCTGATTCAGGAACCTCACATTTTGAGATGTAATGTTTGAAAGCTTAGGATCCCTTTGACGTTTCAGAATCAAAGTAAAATATGTTTTTAAAAATATTTTTATTATTCTCGATGTTTTAATGTATTATTCACAAATAGTTGATATTTTGTAAGCAAGTAGAAAAATTGCAACTAAGGCTCAAAAAACCATGTTATCTATTGAGAAATTTGACCCTTAAATGGGGCGATAGTACATGAGGAAACAATTCCCATAAGAGGAGATTACTGAAAAGCTGAAAGATGTAAAAATAGCAATGAAAAAGAATTACTTTATATTCCTACTGAATTTAACATGTGCTATTATCACTATATCTTCGAGGTCACGACACTTTGCCAATGACGATGATGATTAAATTGATTGACCCCATCTAAAATCTTGTTGTAGTACGACTACAGTGTTGTAGTCATATGCCTTTTGGATATCCCTAACTTTTGCCTGGACTGCTCTTTCGAGTCTTAGTCCACCGGGATGATATACCTTTTTTGCCTAAGCCGCCCTTTTAGGGTCTTTGACTTATCGAGTTTTACTTTTTATACAAGACCCTAATTTTTTCCTGGATTGCTCTTTCAAGTTTTCAACCCACCTGGACACCATAATTTTTGCCTAAGCCGCTCTCTCAGGTTTTTGACTTAGCGGGCTTTTATCCTCTTTTTTCTAGGCATATTATTTCTTGACTACGTCAGAGTTCACATGTCGTGGTAACTTCGCTCCATTCATGGTTGTGAGTATTAATGCTCCGCCATAGAAGGCATTTTTCACGACGTATGACCCTTCGTAGTTTGGGGTCCATTTGCCGCAAGGGTCTTTGTGGATGGGTAAGATTTTC
This sequence comes from Lathyrus oleraceus, assembly GCF_024323335.1. NCBI lineage: Eukaryota > Viridiplantae > Streptophyta > Magnoliopsida > Fabales > Fabaceae > Lathyrus > Lathyrus oleraceus. The sequence continues at coordinate 612,983,309 of NC_066583.1, forward strand.
TTGAGCACTAGGTCGCCTTCTTCAAATAAACGAGGATGAACTTTCTTGTCAAATGCTTTCTTCAGCCTCCGTTGATATAACTGTTTATGACAAATTGCAGCCATGCACTTCTCTTCTATGAGGTTCAATTGATCAAATCTTGTTTGTACCCATTCTGCCTCTCCATCAAGACTCTTAGAGAGGGAATCTAGACTTCAATAAGAAGTACCGCTTCAGTGCTATATACCAAAGAAAAAGGGGTTCCTCCTATCGAAGTGCGGACTAGCGTTCTATAGTTGTGTAGTGCAAAAGGTAGTATCTCGTGTCAATCTTTATAGGTTTTCACCATCTTCTGGATAATGGTTTTGATATTTTTGTTAGCCGCTTCTACTGCACCGTTCATCTTAGGCTTGTAAAGTAATGATATATGGTGTTCGATTTTGAAACTGTCGCATAACTCGTCCATTACCTTGTTGTTCAGATTCAACCCATTATTAGTGATGATTTTATTAGGAACACCATAACGACAAATAATTTCCTTTTTGATGAATCGTGCAATCACTTACCTCATCACATTGGTGTAGGAAGCAACTTCTATCCACTTTGTAAAATAATCAATGGAAACTAGGTGTCTGTTTGCAACTTTTGGTTCGATCATCCCGATTATGTGAATACCCCACATGGAGAAAGACCATGGAATGGTCGGGACATTACTGGGAGTAGGTGGCACGTGCACTTTATCCTCATAAATCTGGAACTTGTGACATTTCTTGACGTATTTGAAGTAATCAAACTTCGTAGTCAACCAATAATACCCCGCTTTGAGAATTTTCTTAGCCATGGTGTGTCCATTGGCATGAGTGCCAAAGGATCCCTCGTGAATCTCTTTGATAAGTATGTCTGCTTTGTACACGTCTAGGCATTGGAGTAAGACCATTTTATGGTTTTGTTTGTATAGCACATCACCGTTGAGGAAGAATTGAGATGCCAATATTCTAAGTGTTTTGCTATCTTGGCTTGAAGCGTTTGCAAGATACTCTTGTTTCTATAGGAATAGTTTAATGTTGTAATACCAAGGTTTATTATTCGTTTCCACTTCTACTGTTATGCAATATGCTTACTCATCCAAATGTTGAATCCTTATAGAAGGGGATTCATTGTACTATTTGACTTTGAACATGGATGATAAAGTAGCTAAGGCGTCTGCTAGCTGGTTCTCTTTTCGAGGGATATAGTGGAAAGTAATCTCATCAACGTAGGTGATCATCTTTCGGACATGGTCACAATACTTGATTAACTTAGCATTATGCATTCCCCATTCTCCTTTGATTTAATTGATGACGAGAGCAGAATCTCTATATACTTCTAAGATCTTGATCCTTAAGTTGATAGCTTCGTCGAGTCCTAGGATGCTTGCTTCATGCTCTGCCATGTTGTTGGTGCAGGTAAAACATAACCTAGTTGTAAATGGAATGTGATAACCTGTTGGCGAAGTTATGATAGCCCCAATCCCGTGTCATTCCGCATTTGAGGCACCGTCAAATATGAGCTTCCATCTAGATCCTGGTTTAGGACCTTCGTTGGGGCCTGAACTCTCATAATCCCTTATCATCATAACATCTTCATCGGGGAAGTCAAACTGTATAGGTTGATAATCTTCCGTTGACTGATGAGCAATATAATCTTCTAACACACTTCCCTTAATGGCCTTTTTTTTGACGTATTAGATGTCATACTCGGTTGATAACATCTACCACCATGTTATTCTTCTCATTACTTCCGACTTTTCAAAAATATATTTGATAGGATCCATCCTGGATATTAGCAAGGTAGTATGACACCCCATGTATTGCCTTAGACGTCAAGCAACCCAAACTAGAGCGTAACAAGTTTTCTCCAAGAGTGAATATCAGGACTCCCAATCGGTGAATTTCTTGCTTAGATAGTAGATTGCATGTTCTTTTCTTCCGGTCTCATCTTGTTGCCTCAATTCACATCCCTTAGAACCGTCAAGTACTGTTAGGTACACTATGAGTGGTCTTCCTGGAACTGGTGGTATCAAGATAGGTGGTTCTTGTAAATATTTCTTGATGTTTTCAAAGCCTTTTGCTAACCTTCATTCCACTCGATGGCCTGATCTTTCCTGAGAAATTTGAAGATAGGTTCATAGGTGGTTGTGAGATATGAAATAAACCTAGCAATGTAGTTTAATCTTCCCAAGAAACCTCGAACGTCTTTTTCTATCCTTGAAGCTGGCATATTTTTGGATGGCCCTTACTTTGTTATGATCAACTTCGATTCCTCTCTGGCTGACTATGAACCCCAGTAATTTCCTTGATCTTACTCCGAAATTGCATTTTGCTGGATTCAGATGTAACTTGAACTTCCTTAGACGATCAAACAACTTTTGCAAGTTGACTCTATGATCTTCTTCAGTCTCTAATTTTGCAATCATATCATCAACGTAAACCTATCTTAGAAGAGCGCCACATTAGCCTTTGGTACGTTTCCCTAACATTCTTTAATTCGAAGGGCATTACCTTGTAGAAAAAGTTGCCCCAAGGAGTGATAAACGTGGTTTTCTCCACGTCGGAGGGAGATATCTTGATCTGATTAAAACCGGAGAATCCATCCACGAATGAAAAGACTAAAAACTGAGTGGCGTTGTCTACCAGTACGTCAATATGGGGCAGAGGGAAATCATCTTTAGGATTTTCCATATTCAGATCTCCGTAGTCTACGCACATTCTGACTTTCCCATCTTTCTTCGGGATACTACATATGATATTAGCAACCCATTATGGATACTTGGCAACGACTAAGAATCCCACATCGAACTATTTTTTGACCTCCTATATGATCTTGAGATACATGTCTGGTCTAGCCCTTTTCAATTTCTATTTGACCAGCGGGCACTCTGGTTTGAGCGGTAGCTTGTGTACGACAATGTCGTGTCTAGTTATGGCATGTCTTGATACGACCAAGCGAACACATCTGCATACTCATGTAAAATTTTGGCCAATCTTTCTTTGATCTTATCCTCTAAGGCAACGCCAACCTTAACCTATTTCTTGTTTTCTTTGGTCCCTAGATTTATCACATCCACTAGTTCTTAATGAGGTTGAATTTCCTTGTCTCCTAGTGCAACTATTTTACTTAAGCTGGTTGAATAGGGATAAGAGACCCCAAGTAGCGGCATATGGAATTAACATTTTATACATCGCTTAACCCTTCTTACCCTGGAGGACTAGGGATAGAAAGCTCTGAATAGTGGTTAGTGAGTTATTTCGTGAGGGGTAAGCTAAAACAGTTTTATTAATTCTCCGTGAGATTATAAGGATAAAATCATTCATACAATGCATCATACATCAATAAGAGAGAATAAGGGGATTCTAATACACAATCTAATGATCTTAATGACTTCTATTTCAAACTCGTAATATGTTTTCATCTAGGAACCTGAACCCCCCGCCTCCATTTAATGTTTTTCATTTACATTGCATAATTATTGACTTGTTCGAACACAGTCCCCGTGGATTCGATCTTTTATTACTACGACACTATCAATACACTTGCCGAGAAGTCATCAGTTTTCATGACCTAAACCTGCAAAAGGGTTAACATACAAAATTTGTTATAATCCTATTTTCATTTCATTTTGTCGAATATTCCTTTGCGTTCTAGCTAGGTGAGCTAGATGTTTGGGACTATTGTGGCATAGTGTGCCGATATTATTGTTTCCATTATTGTTATTGTTGAATTCAGTCATGGTTATTTGTTTTGAGACATACGACTCTTATAGATCTAGCCTCTTGGCTCTTTGTTTCTTTTTGTTGTTCTTACTAAGGTTTTTGCATGCGATTCTTTCGATTTCAGGATCAAATAATAATTGTTCTGCAAGAACCTTACCTCACATAAACTAGTAACAACAAAAATAGTTCTAGATGTTAAGAGGTTAATGACTATAAATAAAATATACAAATATTAACATATATACACATATATAAATAATACTTATAATAATAATTATTATGCAACATCTTTAAAAACTAGCACCAGTCACTAACAACGGTGCCATTTTTTGTTGAGCACAAAAGTGTTTTTTTTTAATTATCATATCCATAGAGACTGCTAGTTTCAAAGACCGTTCAACAAATTTTAAGTTTCTAAGTAGATAAGGGTTTCATATTGTTTATACGTGAATGTAAATGACAGAAAATAAAATGGAGATTTCGGTGTTAACAATAAGAAAACTTGCTAGGGGTAGATTTCATCATTACATATTTATCATGGATAACCATATGTCAGTAATATGATTCTCTACTCAGCTATTAATATTACCACTTATTACTCTCATTTATATATCATGTTGGTCTTAACTTCGCGAGATAAATGCATTGCCTAATAATTGATATCTTGTTCTATTAACCAACATAAAGCATTAATTTCTAACAGTTATAAAGTAGCAAGACTCTACATCGGTCCCACTACAATACATGTTGATATTGAACCTAACATTATGTCTAGGCATTAGTATCCAATTGATGATTATCTTGGATCTAATAATGACAAGCACATTTCGAATGTCAAATCACACCGTGAAAATAAGTTTTAGGTAGAAAATCTAAAACATGAATTTATTTAATGCATGAATATAATGACTACATCTAACCCCCAACGAATAGATTTTTAGCTACGCTTACTCATCGTAGATGTACTGGTAATCCCACAAAGCTGAGATTGGAGGTTTATCTGCCCTGTCACTCGAGTAGTGATTTTACCTTCGAGCTTCCTCTTTTATTATCTTGTTGTAGAACAAGAAGGACCTAATCTAATTATGTACTACCTCACTTCACTGAAAACTCCCTTAGAACTTAACTAGAAACCTTTATTTATAGGCGTGGATTTATGGCCCTCTCTAGGTGCACCTCCCCTGCGCCTAACGAGCCTGCTTTCTTTTGGATTAAGAAATGCTAGTTGTCTAATAGACGGCCTTAACCACCTTGCCTTGCTAGGCGCACATCCTCTTCGCTTAATGCACAAACCCTTTATTCACTGTGAAGTACTTTAGCTTAGAAGTTCCATCTGGCATCTTGAGTTCGCTTAGTGCGCCTATGTCTTGGCCTTGCGACCCTTGATTTTCAGGGGTTTTCTTTGGCTTGGTCTTTGTGTCTTGACTTATTGTTTTCCTATCCTTTTTACATGTGTTTAGTTAATACATGCTAGAAAATTCCAAATATGTGTTCTATCACTTAAGACAAGTTGAGGGTTTTATATTAACTGCTTGTAAAATAAGTTAATAAATGCCTACGTATTTTACCTAAATTTGGTAATTATCACCTAATTGTTTGTAGGCTTTTGGATAATCTTTCTCGAACAATCATACTTCTTTTCATGTTGCAACTCGTCATGTCTACTAAGACGATCATATCAACATCTTGTTGTTTGTCTATTCCCTCATAATTTTTTAATGAAAATGTGAATAAGGTAAAATGTTTTTAACCTCTATCAAAACACAAATTGAATTTAAAGTAGGGATCTCTATTGTTGATGTTGCTGCAAGGCCATAATAACAATTCCTCGTTAAATAAATTTGATTTTTTGTGTTGAGGTGTTGATATTCTACCTCCCCTTTCATCTTTATTATGCCTTTGTTCATGTTTTTTAACTTCCTTCCAGGTACTGGTGTTCTGAAACTCTTCCTATGAGGTTGCAACCCGTTAAAGTTCTTGGTCATTCTTTTTATCCAAATAGTTTTTCAATTAATGTACTTCTTAGAACTTTAATCCTTTTCAACCATCAATATAATGTCCATATATTTTGTGATATTCATAGTATGTTTTCCTCTACACACTAGACTTTGATTTCCTTTTTTTGAGGTATACTCATTAAGTTAGAGATATACACATCTTAAAAGATTTTTTATATGTTTTTCCATCAATTAAGTGTAGTTAGGGAAGTATTTTAGCCTAAAATCCTTTCCATAATCACTTCATTCACTCCTTTTGGTCCACTCACTTTGGGAGAATATTATGTACCCCTATCTTTGAGCTAAAATTATCTTTTTCATAATTATGTATCCTTCTGCCTTTTTTATTTATTTAAAGGAGGCTATATGCTTATGTGGGTCCATATTTCCATCCCATTTCTCATGGTTGAAAATAATAACCGCCTCATTATTGATTCTTTGTTTATTTTGTCTTTGAATGAGAGATGTATTTGATCTTCCTTTGGTCTCTTTTTTCTAGGCGTGCCATGAGAATATGATTTCGATCTAGTGACAATGTCATATAGTTGTCCCGGGGGTGTCATTTTTTTGCATTCAGTTCTTCTCAAATAACACTATCCTTTTTTTAAGTCTCCTTATTTGGATTCCCATACCGTCGATGATATTTTATCGTCACATCTATGTTGCTTTAGTTATGACGTCTCATGTTGTCTAGATCCCTCATCCTCATTTCTTCTTGGTGAATGAGAATGTCAAGGGGGTAAGACTTCTCTCTCTATCAACTTGCCTCTAATATGGTTACATGTGAGGTATTGACCCTCTATTTGAGGAGCTGTAATTTTGATGACTTAGTTTACATTGCGAGGGTTTTGGTGGAAATGGGTTTATGGT
>NC_066583.1:612994906-613114906 GCF_024323335.1 Lathyrus oleraceus
CACCATATATGAAATTTAGACTATATATAAAGAAAACATCTAGTAATTTTGTTCTTTTTTATGAGATTGAAAATTAGCTATTGAAATTGTAAAAAAGTGAAATCTAATGTAGTCCAATCCTGGAACGAAGGGTTTGAGATCTGAAGATTATTATTGGTAATTAAGACATTTTTCGTGAAAGATTACAGCGAGTAGATAGAAACAAAAATGCATTAGGATATTATGCATAGAGAGAGAATAAAGTGAGAAGAATGTGACTATCGTGTAAATGAAGATAATGTCTATTGGTGAATGATTTGGAATGCATAGAACAAACTGGCAAATCGTTCATGTGAGTATTACGAATTACTCGTCGTGATAGGCCACATTTTTCTATATATAAACAAAAATCTTCATCATTTTTTACTTTAAATATAAGCAAATATCAATTAATTTATGCGTATTTAATAACTTTATTTGTAAATTACAATTTGCATTCATTATAAATAAATGTCAATTTAATTAGGAATAAATTAGTAACTATGATATTTTTTTATACGAAATTCAAAAAAATTAAATATATTTAAACTATCTTTTTTAGTAAATGTGAAAAATGTCTCTTTTACTTATAGTTAAGGTTAGAGAGAGTTGAATTTTAGAATGTAGAAAAAGAATTTAAAGATATTTATTTTCAAGGTACTAAAACTTAAAACTACTCAAATATTAGAGTTAAAAGCATAACTAACCGAATAATTTATAAATGAAAAATAATAATATGATAAGTTAGAGTTTTTTTTATTGCTCTTTGGATAGCCATATTACCAGTACCTTTCCAAAGAATATTATTCATATTACTATTGCAAGACATAATATAGAAATCAATCATATTCTTATTAGAGTTAAGAATGACAAGATTTACATTTTTGCTCCAAAGAAAAGTGAGACCACCATCCTTACCTAGACTATTATTACCAGAATTAACATTATGAATATTAGCTAAGGGGATAATATTCATTAAACTATTATACATGTTATCAGAATAACATTTCTTAGTTTCAGACAAAAACAAAATATTAGGAAAGTAAGTTCTTATCATGTGTTTGAGAGCTCTCATGGTTTGGGGGTTTCCTAACCCCCTATAATTCCAGGAGATAAGCTTCATCCTTTAGTGACTGCCTTATCCATACAGCTAGCCATGATCAATGCTGGTGGACTTTGTAGCTCATTGTGATTTTTCTCTGGTTCAAAGATTATCCTTTTCTTGTTCTGAATGATGGTTGATGTAGTTTCTCCTTCTTTTGATCCCTTTTCTTTCTGCATGGTTAAAAGATCTATTTTTCCATCACAGACTTAGGGATTGGTTTGTGTAAACTCATATTAGGTTTGTTAGGGGCTTACTATTGAATTTCCTTTCCGCCCAAGGAATCTAGCATCTTCCTGATTGATTAAATTTAATCCACAAACCTAAAGGGTTAATTTATACAATATCATGACTAGGAGCCACCTGTTTATTATAGTATTCATCCTAATGTTCCATGTATCCATAATAGAAACAGAACAATGATAATTCTTCAGAATGGAAGTCAATCTAATTAACTGCATTGTTCTTACTTTCTATGTACATCCCAGGCATTATATGAACTATAATACTCAAATTGACTATGACCTTAACAATCGTAGTTATATCCGACATGTATAAGATACCAACTTCCAACACTTCTCCAAATTTAGCTCCCAATTTGAATCCCATATGGACCGGTTTACCATTAATGGGAAACTCCTAGACCTGGGCCCACGCAGAGGCTTTTAAGAATTTTATTTTAGCAATAGAAGTTCTTCCATTCCGTTCTTGGATAATTAGCCAATAATTCATGAAGCTCCATGAACTTTCTTACAAAATGCGATTGTGATCCATGGTGATATTGAATATAATTGCATCAACTTATTTAAACATTAAATTATAAGGATTACACCATATGTTGGCTAGAGCGGCTTGCATAAGCCCTATATGGATGAGTTTTTTTGTCACCATTTTCCCTAAGATATTGATGGTTGGGGCTACATCTTGTTCTTGGATCTCCTCCTCTACATACATGAGTAATTCATGATCTTTGTTTGGGTCTGGTATGTTTCTTGTATCAAAGGGAATTGTGAGGTTTTCTAGTTTATTGTTGTGAATGGTTTTAGATTGATTTCTGGTTGTATGCTTTGGGTTTATTTTTTGTTGCTGATTGTTGAAAATTTGACAATTTCTGCTATATGATGCAGAGTCCCCTCTTGTTTAAGGTTTTTTCTTCACATGGACAAGGTGTCTCACAGTATAAGTACTAGTTCCAATATGTTCCATGATTTCTTGATTGGGGGAATAATGGAAATTATGGTAAATAATCTCTATGGTTAAAGACAACTAACAAAAACCAAGTAGATCACAAACTAATATAGGGACAGAAACGACTGAACCAAAAGAAACTGCACAAAATTGGAGACAACAACACATACAGAAGGGAACACATAAAACTAGAGCAAAAATCAGACCCACTCAAGACTGGAACATGAAGAAGACGATACCAGCAAGACATAAATGGGGGTCAAATCAAAGGTGAAGATGGTGAGGGAGAAGGAGTGAGAGAGTGAAAGAATAGAGATGGAAAGGATCAATCGATGATGTTATCTTGGTAATTTTCTTGGAGCAGAGGACTCATCATATTCCGTATAAGATTATGGTCAATTCACCCACATCAACATTTTGAGTTGAACCCGCACTCTTGTAAGATATGAGGCAACTCCTTATTGCACTGAACCAACCTTAATTAACATATGCACTAGTTAAAGTTGAAGTTTAAAATTTTTTGTTATATGATTTATATTTTTCTTCCTTGCAATTTAGAATTTATTTATTTATTTTGATCTATATAATTATATCTAATTTTGTTTCTCATCGGGATAGATGTCACACGCTAGATGTTGATGTGGCAATTTTGTGTTACAAGACAATGTCCAATAAATCTAATTATGTCCATGTCAACATGTTTAACATGATTTATATATTACAAGATAAAAAATACTTCCTCTAACCTTATTTATTTGAGAGGTGTTGTATATCACGATAAAATTTTCACGAATTCTATTTATTATATATTTTATTAGTTTTAGAAAAAACTGTAACATTTTTATAATATAAAAATAAAATTTTATTTAATAATTACATAGGCTTGTCACTGCCACTATATCCAACGCATCATTTTTGGTCATCGATATCATATAACACATTTTCCACTACAAAAACTTGTCTAAAATTTTCATACTTTGTTACATAACTAAATTCAACATATGATTATTCTAAAATGTAACTTGTCTCAATGTATCATACTTTACTATATAACAAAGTTACATATGATTATCCTAAAAATGTGAACTTCTGATATATTTAGTCACATAACACAGGTTAAAAATGTAGTTCAGTTAGCAGAATCTTTATCCATTCTATATTATGCACAAAGCCATCTTTGAGTCTCACTAGAAGGAACGACACATATCATGTTTAGAACATATATAAAAAAATCTAATATTTTTATTTTCTTTTGACGAGATTGAAAATTAACTATTGAAATTATAAAAAGTGAAATCTTATCTCGATCAATTCTGAAACAAAGAGTTTAAAATTATAAAGGTTATTATTGACAAGACATTTTTCGTGAAAGATTCTAGTGAATATATAAAAAGGAAAGTGCACTAAAAAATTATACATGAAGAGAAAATATAACAAGAAGATTGTAACTAACATGTAATTAAAATAAAATGTGTTGGCGAATGATTTAAGGCGAGTATCACATATTAGATATACATCAATTTTTATTTATAAACAAAAATCTTTATATTTTTTCTTAAATATAAATAAATATCAATTAATTTATGCGCGTTTAATAACTTTATTTCTAAATTATCATTGTATTAATTATTTATTATAAAAAATGGTAATTTATTAAGAGTAAGTTAATAATTATGTTATATTTCTTTTATACAAAATTAAAAAAATTAAATATATTTAAATTATCTCTTTTAGTAAAAATGAAAAATGGTTCTTTTACTCATAGTTAAGGCTAGACAGAGTTGAATCTTAGAATGTAGGAAAAGAATTTAAAAATATTTATTTTTAAGGTACTTAAAACTTAAAATCCTCAAAAAAAAAAAAAGAAAAAAAAAAAGAAGTAAGAATCTGCTGTAACAATAAAGTATAGGAAAAGATGAGATCCATGCAGTGCTACACTACACCTGCAGCCTAACGTTAAGTTGACTCCCAACAACAACGCAATAAATAAATAACCTTATAATAGTAATATTTTTTTTTATATTATTATTTATTACCAGAAAATCACTAATTACTCTTCTTCTCTACTTCTTCTTCTTTCTCGCTCCTCCACTTTCTCTCTCTAACTCCCTCTCATTCTTTCTTCCTCCAACCCTAACACCAAACCTTATCGCCGGTAACTGTTTCCCGGCCCCACCGGGACCGGTTCTCGCCGGAGAATCGCCCAACCCGATCTATTTCACAGCATTCATTTGTTTATCTAGTACTCGAGCGAACTGAGAGAGATCGGAAAATGTACAAGAACCAGCTTCAAGAGCTGGCGCAGAGGAGCTGCTTCAATCTTCCTTCATACACTTGTATCCGAGAAGGTCCCGATCACGCGCCGAGGTTTAAAGCTACCGTTAACTTTAACGGCGAGATCTTCGAGAGTCCTCAGTACTGTTCAACTTTACGTCAAGCTGAACATTCCGCTGCCGAAGTAGCGCTCAATTCGCTTTCCCACCGTGGTCCTTCTCACTCACTCGCCGCTAAGATCCTCGTGAGTTTTTTTCTATCTATCAATGTCGCTTTTGGTTTTAGGGTTTTTGCTTTTTTCGTTCTTCGTTATCTGAACTCAGTAACGGTAGAAAATTTTGTGTAGTGAAACTAAAAGTAGAAACAAAAACAAAATAACAAAAGTATGAGATGTTTGCTAACGTACGCGACTGCACGTTCTGATGAACCTGGACTCTTTTGCGAGTCGTAGCGCATGGTTACTGTGAGAGGAAGCGCGTGTTTTCTTGCGTCGACGACTGAATTTGGAGTTGGTCGTGGAATGACCAAATCGCCCCTGTATTTGTCTGATTTACTGTAGGATTAGGTAGGAACTGTGTCAATTAGAAATTAATCATGGCACTGAATCTACGTTCGCCTGTAACAGTTCTGTTTAGCTTTGTTTTGGAGATTAGGTTTTCAATTTCGTTGTTATTGATTTTGATTTATGGATGTTATGTGAATAAATTAAGAAATGCAGGAATTTAAAATTGATAATACACCCAAGGTCTTAAATAACGGCTGCGGTTGCATAAAGGCTTCTGTGATTTTGGTCGGTATAGGTGTTGCTTTATTAATTGCGGTCATTGCGGTGTGAATTAATCACAATATTTAGAAATATTTTTTTCTGAAAAATTCCGCGTCTGGAAAGGTGTTGTAATGGTATTTCTTGCGTTTCTTCTGTGGTTTTTTCTCGGCATATCTCGGCATAAAAACGGTGAATATGGTATGGGCTCCTTCCAATACCGACTTGTCACAATAACAGCCCGTTTTTTTAAACCTAGAGTAAAATTAAGAAATGATGGAATTAAAAATTGAGAATACACTCAAGGTTTTAAATAACAGCCGCCGTCGCATAAAGGCTTTTGTGACTTTGGTCGGTGCAGGCGCTGCTTTATTGATTGTGGTCGTCATGATGTGAATTAATCACAACATTTATAATATTATTTTATGAAAAATTCTGCGTCTGGACAGGTGTCGTAACAGCATTTCTTGCATTTCATCTGTGGTTTTTTTTCTCGGCATAAAAGTGCCGAAGAATGGTATGGGCTCCTTCCAATACCGCTTTGTTACAATACCACTTTGTTACAATACCAGACCGTTTTTTTAAACCTTGAATAAAATTAAGAAATGCTGGAATTAAAAATTGAGAATACACAAGGTTTTAAATAACGGCCTTGGTCGAATAAAGCCTTTTGTGATTTTGGTTGGTACAGGTGCTGCTTTATTGATTGCGGTCGTCACGGTGCGAATTAATCACAACATTTATAAATATTATTTTCTGAAAAATTCCGCGTCTGGAAAGGTGTTGTAACGGCGTTTTGCGCGGTTCATCTGTGGATTTTTTCTCAGCATAAAAACGGTGAATAACAGTATTGGCACATTCCAATACTGTTTTGTCACGGTAACAGACTGGTATTTGAGTAAATGAACAGTGCTGTAAGTTCCACTTGAATTCGTATATTGATTGTTTTTACATCTTGTCTAAAACCAATTATTGTATTGGTTCAACAAGGAGCATAGAAAAACCTATTACATTAAAGTTAGTTTGGATGATAATGTTGACTTTTGATTAGGGATTGGCGATGGGAAAATTATGGTGTTTGACTATTTGTATGTAAAAGATTGTCTAACAGTAGTATCTAAAGTAAACAACGGTATTTTTTTAGTGCCCCATTACACTAGTCATATCCAATTTGTTAAATCACTTTTGCTTGTTGACTGACACATGCGTCGACCTTTTTATTATATTCTTAAAACACAAGCGACACTCACACCAGACACGAGTGCACGATATTTACATACATAGACACATATATATGGAGCTGTTAGTCAAGAGTGTGAATGAATGGTGTCAATTTTAACCATTCATATGTTGGCTTGGCCGTGTATAGTTGACCGTCACGAAGGTTATTTAAAAAACAAAGTGAAAGTTCTTTTATAAGAGTTGTGTGCTAGTTTTGTCAACCCATAGTTGAGTGTTGGCGAAGTGTCCAAGAAGTAGCCTAGCAATGTTTGGCACATCTCCATGTTAATAAAAATAAATATTTTTAATCAGACACCTGGTGAGGAGTGTTATGCATTTGTTGTATTGGTGTTATTGTCAGCAGGAAGTTTGTTTGACTCCCAACACTTGAAAATGGAGAAATGTTTTTACTTTATTATTAGTGAAACGTTGGTCCACTGTAGGAATCCTGCACATGGTACAGGGTACTGTTTTCTCCTCTGGATGTATTATATCCCTGCAAATCTTCAATATATACTATATCCAAATCAAAAGAGAATTTTTGAGAAAAGGAGAATTGGTCCACTGATGGTAATGGGTTTTCTGACCCATTGTTGGAATTATTTTAGGTAGTCTTATTCTAAATATGTTTCTATGTTAGCCTGATTTCATTGCTAATGTGGCTACTTATCCATACGGCAGTCTTTCCATGTCTTCTTGGTACCCTTAGTAGCTTTTTGTTCATATACTCATCATGTTCATCTTTTTGTAGGATGAGACTGGAGTTTACAAGAACCTCTTACAGGAAATTGCACAGCGAGTAGGGGCTCCATTGCCTCAGTACACAACATTCAGATCAGGCCTAGGACATTTACCTGTTTTTACTGGGATAGTAGAATTAGCTGGAATCACATTTACTGGTGAACCTGCCAAGAATAAGAAACAAGCCGAGAAAAATGCAGCCATGGCAGCTTGGTCATCTTTAAAGCTATGTAAGCGGGTGGCTAACTTCTTGTTTGAAAAATTTATTGCTTTTCATGGAAATATATGAATGTTCACACTTCACATGAATTTGTCTTCTGAATACATAGGCCCCAATACCTTGCTGGAGCCCGTTTTCTTGATTTTTCATATTTTGTTTAAACATGTGGTCACGTGGCCAATGATTTAGGCTGAAAATTCCATCTAATGGTATTGTGGTGGGTGATGCACGAACAATCTATTTGAAAAATTGCCGTGCTTCCATAATTTATTTGTGTCAAGAGCAATATGATCTTCAACATAGTAATAACAAGCCTTCTTAGACGCCTATGTTTTTTTTTTATTATAAGTTAAATTCCTTTGAAGACATGATATTATGTGCCATAAAGTGTTACTTTTCTGTTATTCTAGACCACTTTATCATTTTCTATGTATTCGAGTCAGATTTTTTATTTCCCTTGTAAAGGACTAAATATGAATTAACACTAATTTCCTTTCTCATCAGTGGCAAAAGAGAGTGCTAGCTCTTCAACTGAACCTGAGAACAATGACGAATTAGAACAGATCACGATAGCTCGGGCTTTGCTGAACTACCGTCTGAAGGAAAAGATGTCAATGTCTAACCGAAATGCTCCAATTCCATTTCAGAAGAAGTTTCAGATTCAAAATCTCAGGCCAACTAGTTCTCAACCTCCTGCTACCACATCAAAGATCCTTCCCCTAATTTGCCCAAAGACAGGACCTCGAAACAAACCTTCATCGGCAACATCAAATGAAAATCCGCGAAGCAGGCATCCGCCAACAACAGCAACCGGTGACAAGTCCATTGTGCAGCCGCCACAATCTTATGCACTAGAAAACTGGATGACCCGTCCTCCAAGGTTCCCTGCCGCAGGAGCAGCACCTTATGTTCCCATTCGACAAATGAGATCACCTTGCCATGGGATTGCACCTCCAGTGGCTATGAGGACGGTAGTACCCGTGTTCTCTGCACCACCTCTTCCACCACCCGCCTCAGTTCATCAGGTTATACGGGCTCTGCCTGTACGAGTTGCTCCTCCGGTAAGTATTCGACAAGCTATTCCTGTATTTGCTGCCCCGCCACCAAGAAAAGATGAATCTCCCCCCAGCCGAAGTGATCTACCTGCCCGTCTTGAACAAGATAAGCTTCCAGCTAAAATTCTAGAGACGGACAAGACTGAGAACTGCCCACCACAACCAGAGACTTTGCAGAGTTTGGAGCAGCTGAAAATTTGAAATTGATTTGAGCGGGTCTGAATTCATTGGAACACCATAATGTTTTTGTTGTGATAGCTTGGTTTGCATCCTATAATGAGTGATGTCAAATATCTCTCCCTATTTCCTTCCTTACCCCCATTTTGTCCTGTTAAATTCGAGGGTTGGCGCAGGTTAATTAGCATCCGTAGCTCAATTTCTGTAAAATTCAGAGTAGTTTGGCATAAAATTTACTAGTTTTTACTATATGCAATGTATGTATGTCATATTTTATCACGCCTTTTCAGCAAGTATGCGAATTTGATTAATGATTATTGATCGCTTTGACCTGTGATCAGTAATGCTTCACATACTCTGCATTTATTTTCCTCACATCAATGTGAGTTCAGTCTGAGTTCTCTTAGAAGCTTTGATCATGAAGCGTACCAGACAATGACATGGCTTATGTATCGAGTTCCTAGGTTTTACTCTTTGGTCTTTTATTAGCTTTACCTGTTATTGATTGATGTGATGCTTGAGCAGTTGAGATATATATATTTGTATTTATTTGTTAGTTTAAAAAATAACGGGAACATTGATTCAGATGATAAAATATGACGCATTAGTATTATAGAAAACGTAATTTGAGAGAAGTTATTTTAAATGAAGCACTATAGAAAACATAATTTGAGAGAAGTTATTTTAAATGAAGCACTATGAGATGGAGTGAGTAATTTATACTTCTAAATCAATACTAGAACACTTGTCAAATGTTAGCATTTGTCTATTGATGTTGATAAATTAATTTATTGTGAAGAGGGATACCGACAAACATTAGTTCAGTAATAAAATAGACCTGTATTTTGTATGTAACCACTTAGTTTGTTGAGGAACTTGCATTGTCATCCTTTTTGTCAATCATTTATGTCATGTTCCATTCAACTAATTGAAGCAGGCACTCAAGTTGTTCGAATGTGAAGTTACATTATATCAGAAAAAGCAAACACCTCCTCTACATGTAAAGTCATTT
Source organism: Lathyrus oleraceus (assembly GCF_024323335.1). Classification (NCBI taxonomy): domain Eukaryota; kingdom Viridiplantae; phylum Streptophyta; class Magnoliopsida; order Fabales; family Fabaceae; genus Lathyrus; species Lathyrus oleraceus. The sequence goes on from NC_066583.1 coordinate 613,004,678, forward strand.
TCATGCTATAGTAGTGTTGTATTACAACCTCTTCCCTGTATGAAAATACTATTCAAAGATAAAGACATTTTTACTATATATAAATGACTCAAGACACAATTTTGAGATTCTAAAATTAAACAAACAGAGGTACAGAGTGATAATATGGAACCTCAACAGTGTTGGATACTTAAATGGAAGTTCAGAATGAGTTATGGAGAGGTGGTTGGTGTTTGTTTAATGCTTGTTTGAATTTGGCAGAATTTGAAGCTTCACCACGTTTCATCTGGAGTCAATAATTACTATGATGTTAGAAGGTCCTCTTTTCCATAAACATAACCATCACAAAATGGAAGTAATTGTCATAATTGAGGCCAGAGGACCCAGAAACATACAATTGGTTATTCCCATTCATTTATTGCAATTCAACCTTGTTTTGTCCGGCTCTTTTTGTATTATTCAACAACACCTCCGGTTACACATTAAAATACATCCTCTAGAGCTGGTTTTATCCGTCGACCGTAGATTATTAGATTAAGAGGGAGGGGGAATCATTTTATTGGACTTTACAGTTGGATTTTTATCGGATCTAAGTTCATCTAATAAGGTTAGTCTACGGGATGCATGTTAAGTTGTAATGATGTTAAGTTGTAATGATTTTCGAATACTGAATAATGTATTTATAGACCATGCATGTGTTGTTTCACAAGATTGTAATTTTTGATGAAACAACACCTTTTCAGGATAAGTTTGCAATAGTTCACTTATGTATTTATTGTCAATCAAGTTCTTATGAATGTTTTTAAAGTGAGTACCACTTTCTATGCGGGACTATTGACAATGCATTTATTGTCATTAACTCAATTGCACACTTCTTGTCATATTGGAACACTCCCATGACATTGATTGACCATAATTCCCAACATTACAAAACTAAATCACGTTAAAAAATCATATCTAAATGCAAAAATATGTGAAAATAATGAAACAATTATTTTGAGCTTTTGAGTTAATGTAGTTTTTCAACATAACTTTGATAGAATTGATGGGCATCCAAACACATACTATCACAGAACAATAATCAATAAGTAGTTACAAGTTAGTCAGACTGATTAACTTGATTTTAGCAACTTTCTCAATATAGCCAAGTGGTTAGTTACTTCATAGCTAAGTCCATATTATGATTAGGAGTTAGTTAGTGAGATTTTATCATCTATGACCAACCCTAGCATAGTTAACACAATCTCTCACTCATGTATAAATAAGATTTGCACCCTATTTACCTTGAAAATCGGTAAATAACCGTTGATCTTCCAAATTTCTAAATTTGGTTACTTACAAGATCGACCAGATTGATCCTAGGACATGTGCTAACTGTTTTAAAAATGAATTTTGATAGTAACGAATGCTCCAATAATAAGCGTAAATTTAGAGTTTGAAAACTAATAAAAAGGGTGATATGAACGAGAGAAATTGTAAAGGACTTGTAAATGACGAAGTAAATGTTGAAAGTAAGAAAATCTTAAGACTGTAAAGTAAATGTTGAAAGTCAGAAAAAAGCAAGGAGAAAGCAAGGAAATCTTAAGACTGTAAATGACAAAGAAAAAGAGGGTGTTTGGAATGAAGAAGTAAGAAAGTATATTTCTGGAAAAAGTAAAAGATAAATTTATATTGCTTTGAAGTAACTAACAATGGTGTAAACAAACGTACATTCTGTGATTTACGATTCTTTTTCACACGAGTACTTGGTAAATTTACAGGTTGTTGTACATACTTTGACACACACTTTTCTAACACTAAGACCCTATATTTATACTGGATCGAGATAACCGTTTCTGATGGTTCTTCAATCATGTCGAGACATATGGCGCCTTGCATGTGCATATTTATCCACTATGCTCCACGTGTGCTCTCAACGGTTTCTGATGAGGGCGAAGTTCCCTCCCTTATTTGAATTTTGAATCTTTGATCGAAAACCAATTTCAACCGTCTTTTAAGAGCCCTTTTCTTGAATCTCAACTACATGCTGATCCTTATTAACCTTGTCCGGTCGAATCACCTCCAGCTGGTCGAACACCACTTCCTGGTCGAAAAGCAATTGTACATATGATTTCCAATTTTGGTAATTCTTAATGGGCGTCAAAAATATGAGCTAACACACCCTTTTTTCACATTAATGAAGAATTCACAGTTTAATCATAATATGGTAACATAGCTTTCATGAAGAAGTTATCTCCTTGATACTTCTTCTTCTTCGATCCTTTCTTCATTCATTGATTTCGCTGCAAATGCAACTAATTTTGTTGTTCATCTTGTGGATTAAATTAGTGCAATGTTGTTATGTGTGATTGTTTTAGTTTGATGATTTGTGCTTTCGTATCAACATTCTTATTGTTGTTATTTGTTCTTCATTTTCACCAAATTATTAATCTTTTCGTTGGTTCAATGGCACCTCACAATGCCAATGTAATTCATGTTCAACCTCAAATAGATTCAGTGTTATGTTCACCCAAGTGATGGCCCGAATTCAGTGACAATTACACCTAAACTCGATGGGTCCAACTATGTTGGTTGAAGCAGATTTACGTAAAGAGCTCTTGGTGCTAAGAACAACATATCCATGGTTGATCGTTCAATACCTGTTCCAGATTACGATGACCTCAATCGACCAACTTGGGGGAGGTGCAACCATTTGGTACGCTCTTGAATCATGAACTATGTTTCTGATTCCATTGCTCAAACAATTTTATACCATTATAATGTAATTGAAGTATGGGATGACATGAAAGAAAGATTTTTAAAGATTGATAGAGTTCGGGTTACAACTTTTCAATTTCAACTCAATCCCTAAAACAAGGTTCCAAAATAGTTCTAGAATACATCATTGAGATGAAAGCTTTATGGGATGGATTGATTGTAAACATGTCAATTCTATCATATACATGCTATCACTAATGCAGGTGTGAAGCTATGCGTTCAGTAGGAACATACATTTTTGAAGGTTAATGCATCCAATTCTTAACTAGTTTAAATGGAGGTTTTTCAGTTATGAAGACACAAGTTTTATTGCTTGAAACTCTTCCCTCCATCAATAAGATATATTCATTAGTTGTTGAAGAAGAAAACAACATGATTCTACACCTACTTTCAAAACTTCCAACCTCCTAGCAAATGCTTTTGATGCCAAAAGAATTCTTGGTAGAGGAAGAGGTTCATTTGGTAAAACCAATTCCAGATTTTGCACACGTTGAAACAAACATGGAAACACTATTGGTTTTTGTCATCAAAATCATGGTCACCCTCAAATTCACAAACCTACATCAGTTGCTAATGCTTAAACCAATTCCCTTCCAAATGGCGAAATCGCACAAGGCACAATTAATTCATAAGTGCATGTGGACTTTGCACCTGTTATCTATCTGGAAAAGTATGACTAACTTGTATTTCTTTTTACAGCATACACACTTGATTCCCTCAGCAAATGACATTGGTTCTCGTTTTAATCAAATCACTTCATCTAGAATGGTCCAACTTGATCATTCATCACCTGAACCAAACTCTTCCACTATAGGTAACATTTATAATTCAAAGTTTGATCTTTCTTGTTGTTTAAGTAACAATCACACTTCCACTTGTTGGCTTATTGATTTTGGAGCCAATGACCATATATGTTCATCCTTGCATTTCTTTGATTCATTTTATAGACTTAAGCCTTTAAATGTCTATGTACCAAATAATAGTTCCGTTCAAGTGCATTATGCAGGTAATGTACAAATATCCCCATTTATTTCTATTTTCATTATTTTGTATTCAGATGCATTCAAAGTAAACTTGATATTTGTATCCAAACTATGCTAGTCCCTAAACTTATCAGTCAAATTCACATCAACTCATTATTTTTTTACAGGATATGAAGTCTATGAAGATGATTGATTTGGCTAGTCAAGTGTGTGGGTTGTACAAATTGACGAGGAGTCTCAAACCTGTACAAGCACCTGACCTACCTTTTATTCATAAACATGTAATCCGTACTGATAGTCTTTCATCTTTTCATATTACTCCTTAAACCTCTATGTGGTATTTTAGATTAGGGCATCTATTTAGTCATAAATTGTATGATAATTCAAATTGTATCCATCTATTATCAATGACAATAAATTTGTCGGTGACATATGTCACTTTCCCAAACAAAAGAAAAATCCATACAAAGTTAGTTTATCTCATGCTACTTCTAGAATTTCCCTTTTAAATTTTTACATTTGGGGACCTATATACTCCCTCCATTCATGGTCACAAGTATTTTTTAACTATTGTGGATGACTTTAGTAAACTTGCAAGGATCATACTAATGAAAACAAAATCTGAAGTAGCTACGCATGTTCAAAATTTTGTAAACATTGTTGAAAACCAACATAAAACTGCTCCTTAAATCATTAGGACATATAATGGTTTTGAATTTGTCCTTTCTTCATTTTACAATGCCAAAGGTATGCAATATCAAAAGTCTTGTGTTGGGACTCCCAAAGAAAATGGAAGAGTGGAAAGAAAATACCAACACATTTTGAATGTTGGGAGAGCCCTGGTGTATCAACCCAAGCTTCATAAAACCTATTGGTCATATGCCCTAAACCATGCTATATTTATGATTAACATAGTTACCACTCCAATCCTGTCAAACAAATCACTTTACTTTACTTTATTTGACAAAGAACTTGACCTACAATGTTTCATAGTGTTTGGTTGTCTTGTATTTGCATCAACCTTACAAGCTCACAATCCAAACTTGACTAAATAGCTAGAAAGTCTACTTTCTTGGGATACAAGGAAGGCTACAAAGGATTTGTTCTCTTGGACTTACATAAAAATGAAGTGTTCATTTCCAAAAATGAAAATTTTCATGAACACATTATCCCATTCCCACCAAAGGATACCGATCCCAACATTAATTGGGAAACCTATCCAAGCTATCCAAACACTGATAACATATCCTCTCTATAACCCATATTCAATGATTCCCCTACAATACACACAAATCCAATTCAAACACATCAATTACCCTTGCCACAAATAACTACCTTATCATCTTCACATCCAAATCAACTCCCTTATATTGATGATAATGACACCAATCTACCATCCATCCCAATTACTCCACCATACCTCACAATCACTCAACCTAGCAGAACAAAAAAGTCCACCTACCTACCTCAAAGATTACATTTTCAATTCATTCATTGATGCACCTAATAATTCATCTTCAGGTACAACTTATCCTCTTTCTCATTGCATGTCTTATTCTCATATATCCCCAGTAAATTCTAATTATGTCATGTCATTCAATACTTTAATTGAACAAAAATAATTTACTGAGGCAAACAAGTATGAAAGTTCGAAGCATGCAATGCAAACTGAGATTATAGCCCTTAAGAGAATAGGGACATGAGACATTATGGATTTGCCACCAAATGTTAAACCTATAGGTTGTAGATGGATATTAAAGATAAAATTTTACGTAGATGGCTCAGTGGAGAAATTTAAGGAAAATATAGTAGCTAAAGGCTGTAATCAAATTGAATGATTGAATTACATTGACAAATATTCACCGGTGGCTAAGCTTACAACCATCAGATTGGTTATAACTCTTATATCAATTCACATTAGGCACATACATCAATTAGATGTAAATAATGCATACCTTCATGGTAAGCTTCAAGGATATGTATACATGGTTAAAGCTTATGGCATCAAAACTGCAAAACCAAACCAAGTATGCAAACTCAAAAAATCCCTCTATGGACTCAAGCAAGTAAGTAGAAAGTGGTATGAAAAGCTAACTTCAACTCTCATTCACAATGATTCCATTCAAGATAATGCAGACCACTCATTATTCATCAAGAAAGATACCAAACCCCTCACAATCCTTCTAGTTTATGTAGATGACATAATCATTGCTGGTAACTCTTCGGAGGAATTTGACAATATCGAACCAGTCCTGCATCATCAGTTTAAGATAAAAAATATGGGCCAACTCAAGTACTTTATTCGCTTAGAAGTAGCTCATTCCAAAAAAGGTTTTTATTTGTGCCAACGGAAGTAATGTATTGAACTCTTATATGACTCAAGATTTCTTGGTTCTAAACCTTCTAACACCCCTGTTGATCCATCAATCAAACTATTCAATAATAATATTCCACCACACATGAATATTTTAGGTTACATATGATTAATTGGATGCATCCTCTACTTAACAACCGCCAAGCCTCACTTCAATTTCATCACTCAACAACAAAGTAAATTCCTCAACAAGCCATCTGCTACTCACCTCAATGCTATCACATGAGTGCTTTGATACTTGAAACAAAGTCTTTCTCAAGGCATGTTTGTTACTCGTGACTCATCTTTCCATCTCATAGGTTTTTCTGATGTTGATTGGGCAGAGTGAATTGATACTATAAGATCTATATCACATCAATGTTTCTTCTTAGGCAAATCATTGATTTCTATTGTGGCGTAGTTCATTTGCACATGGTCTAAGGTTCTACTTGCATAATAAATCTCATGAAGCTGTTTGTCTTTTCTTTGTCCTAAGACCGCGCCTATGACATAGTCAATAGCGTCAAACATTATTTCAAATGGTCTACTCCAACCAAGTGGTTACATAATAGGTGCGGTAATAAGAGAATTTTTCAAATGTTCCGACGCTTCTAAGAATTTTTCATCGAAGATGAATTCAACGTCTTTCATTAATAAGCCAGTTAGTGGTTTGGTTATTTTAGAGAAATCCTTAATAAATCGTTGGTAGAAACCAGCGTGTCCTAGGAAACTACGTATTTCTCTAACGGTTTTCGGAGGTTGAAGGTTTTCTATGATTTCTATTTTAGCTTTATCTACTTCAATCCCTTTATCAAACACGATGTGTCTAAGTAAGATTCCTTGTCAGACCATGAAATGACATTTTTCTCAATTTAGTACAAGATTAACTTTCACGCATCTTTCAAGTACCATTTCTAGGTTCGATAGACATCCTTCAAAACTCTGCCCACAAACAGAAAAGTCATCCATATATACTTCCATTATATCGTCTATAAAATCTGCAAAGATCGACATCATGCATCTTTGAAATGTTGTGGGAGCATTACATAGTCCAAATGGCATTCGTCGGTAGGAGAATATACCATAAGGACAGGTGAAGGTAGTCTTTTCTTGGTCATCAGGGTGAATAAGAATTTGAAAAAAAAATCCTGAATAACAATCTAAATAGTAGAAATGAGAATGTTTAGCCAATTGTTCAAGTATTTGATCGATAAAAGGTAAAGTAAAATGATCCTTACGAGTGACTTTATTTATTTTCCGTTAGTCAATGCACATTCTCCATCCAGTTTGGGTACGTTTTGCTACTGATTCTCTCTTTTTGTTTCTAACAACTATAACACCTCCCTTTTTAGGCACGACATGCACTGGGCTAACCCATTGGCTGTCAGATATCGAGTATATAATTCATGCTTCTAATAGATTTTGCACCTCTCTTTTGACTACATCACTCATGATGGGATTGATTCGCCTCTGGTGTTCTCTAGAGGTTTTGCAACCTTCTTCTAGCATAATGCGATGCATACATACATAGGGACTTATTCCTTTAAGATATGAGATGTTATAGCCTAGAGCTGTAGGGTATTTTCTTAAGACATGTAGTAATTTCTCGGTTTCTATCTACCCTAAGTCTGCGTTGACTATTACTGGTCTTTCAAGCTCTGTGTCTAGGAATTCATACCTTAAATCTCTGGGTAATGTTTTAAGTTCTACGTCAGGTTTCTTTAGTCAAGACATAAGATTATGAGTTAGTGCTAAACATTCCCTTCGACAGTCATTTACGTATGACTCATGCCAATTATCCTCTTCAAATATAAGAGTGCTGGAATCTTCAGTACTTCAGTATACTTAGATCGTTCCATATCCATTTCTCTAATGCATTCATTAATAACATCTAGGAAACAACATGAATCTTCTATAGCTGGTGCCTTTAAGAAGTGTGATAGAATAAATTCAACTTTTTCTTCACCAACCTTAAAGGTTAGCTTTCCTTTCTTCACATCTATGATAGCTCCAGTAGTGGCCCAAAAGGGTCTTCCTAAAATGATAGGGATATTCGAATCATCCTTTATGTCCATTATTATAAATTTGGTGGGAATATAGAATTGACCTATACGAACGAGAACGTTCTCTAGCATACCTATTGGAAATTTAACAAAACGGTCAGCTAGTTGAAGAAACATTCTCGTCGGTCTTACTTATCCTAATTTGATTTTTTCGCATATGGATAAGAGCATTAAACTAACAATGGCTCCTAAGTCGCATAGAGCTATGTCTATGACAAACTTTCTAATCATGCAAAGTATGGAAAAACTACCTGGATCTTTTAGCTTAGGAAGCATGTTATTTTGGATTATAGCGCTACACTCAGTAGTAAGTGTACCAGTCTCATTATCCTCGAGCTTTTTCTCATTAGATAAGATATCTTTAAGGAACTTAGCATATGAGGCCATTTGTGTAATAACTTATATAAAAGGTATAGTGATATTCAGTTGTTTAAGAAGTTCTACGAATTTCTTAAATTGCCCTTCATTTTTAGACTTAGCAAGTCTTTGAGGATAAGTCATAGGTGGTTTGTATGGTGGTGGGGGCACATAAGCTTTTTCTTTCTCTACGACCTCTTCATTTTTTTCTTCCTCTCCTATATCCTTTTGTTCTGCTGGATTTTGAAATCTTGGGTTAACTGGTCCATCTAATTCTGTCCCATTTCGAAGCGTGATAGCGTTAACATGCCCTTTTGGATTTGGTTGAGGTTGTCCAATAAATGCTCCAGCTGGGGCTGCTGTTTCTGCTTGTTGTTGGGCTACTTGAGAAATTTGGGTTTCTAACATTTTGTTATGGGTAGCCATACCATCAAGCTTACTCGACATCTATTTCATCAGCTCACTCGTATGAGCATTTTGATTAGCGAAATCTTTGTTTTGTTGAACTCGGGTGTTCATAAAGTTTTCTATCATGAGTTCGAGATTTGACTTTCTAGGTGCTTGTGGAGCAGCAGGGGCTGCTTTCTGAAAACTTGGAGGTACAACAAGTGTTAGGTTTAGTGCAAACAAAACATTGTTGTTTTTGTAAGAAATTTTTAGATGATTTCTCTAGCTAGGATTGTAGGTGTGGGGATATGGGTTTCCTTGGGCGTAGTTTACTTGGTCAGTAGGAATACCATCCAATAATTAACATTCAGCATTAGTGTGCCCAGTTGTTCCGCATAATTCACAATTAGGTGCCACATCAGCTACGACAACTGCTGGGGTTATGGTTAAGTTCTCAATATTTTGAGTAAGAGCATCCACTTTAGCATTGACGTGGTCTATGCCATTGACTTCGTACATTCCGGTCTTCATAGTTGATTTTTCTATAGACGTTCGCTCACCTCCCCATTGGAAATGGTTTTGCGCCATATTTCCAATAAGTTGATAGGCGTCTTCATAAGGTTTGTCCATTAAAGCGCCACCAACTATAGCGTTTAAATTCATCTTAGTGTTGTACAAAAGACCATTATAGAAAGTATGTATAATCAGCCATTGCTCAAGTCCATGGTGTGGACAAAGTCTCATCATGTCCTTGTATCTCTCCCAAGCATCGAAAAGAGATTCATTGTCTTTTGGCCTAAATTCGTTGATTTAGGCTCTTAGCATAACAATCTTGCTTGATTGGAAATATTACGCCAAGAAAACTTTCTTCAACTCGTCCCATGTAGTGACAAATTTTGATGGTAGATACTGGAGCCAAACCTTAGCTCTATCTCTTAAAGAACAAGGGAAAAGACGTAGTCTTATTGCTTCGGGGCTGACACCATTCTCTTTTAATGTGTCTGTGTACTACACAAACACTATTAAATGAAGGTTCAAATCATCTGTATGACTACTAGAGAACTGGTTCTATTGTACAACTGACAACAATGAAGTTTTAATTTCGAAATCGTCTCGTTCGATGGCAGGGGCTGCAATGTTGTTGTGTGGTTCCTCCTGCAAAGGAACAACATAATACTTAAGAGGACGGTTTTATGGTCCCTCATCCATAACTGGTTCAGATTCAGATTTTGATTTTGGAAAAGGAAGATTGTACTTAATTTGGAATTTATGAATTCGGCGTTGTAAGTTAATAAAACACTCGACTTCTTCAATTGGTTATTTTTTCTCTTCGCCTTATGAGCGAGTGCTTGGCATACAATTGACGGTTTAGAAGGGTAAATAAAATAAAAGTTACCTTAGTCTATACTATGCAACAACTAAATCACAATATTGACTAAATTAACCCCCGACAACGGTGCCAAAAAATTTGATCACCCGACTATATAAGTCTATCGGATTACTAACTGCAAGTGCACAGTCTATCGCATAGTTTTAAAAGATATCGAACCCACATGGACTAATAATCAAACTAATCTTATCTATCGGTGCTATGTAAAGCTAATGCAAATGATTTCTTTGATTAAACGAATAAAAACTAAAACTAAAGTTAACTTAGAAAATATGGTAATAAAGAGAGAGAGACCGAAATGTGGATTCCGCGCACCTCAGGGACTATGCAACGAATTGACTCAGACTTACAGTTAAATCGTGCTCAGTACAAAATATCAGTTTAAAGACTAAACCTCACACTCTCGCACTATTGAATAAAACCGCGCTCCCTAACCATGACATATTGCTCTCGCTCGCCCATTTTAATTAAGAAACATATTTTGAAAACTGAACAAGTCCTAATTAATGCCTAAAACGCTCTCGCCCTCATTAGGATCGATGCCTCTTTCCTACTATCTGATTCGACCCCCACGCTCGCGCAATGCTAGCTCAAACCTTAATTGATTCTCACTCTCGTGACAAATCGTATTAGTTTAATTTAGAAACAAAGACCAAAACAGAATTTAATAAAGTCCTTAAACCAATTTCAGTACCGAGTTCCTTCGAAAACGACGGTCCTCACAAACCGAACTCAAACAAGTTTAGCTAGACATGAACTTAATTGAACACAACTTAAACATAGTAATTGAAATTGAAAACAACGTGCTTAAACAATTATAGAGTGTGATAACAATAATAATAAAGCAATATAATAAAGAACCTATAAATGCGGGAAAATAAATACGAGACTGAAAGTAAAGGCGGAACTGGAATAAACTTCAATTATAATAGCAAGATTGTGGATCTAAGAGTACAAATAAATCCTAAGACTAATTCGTGGTAATCGCTCAATCGAGTGATTATCACTTTAAAATATAATATGTGCTCAAACTAAACTGATAATGCTTCACCTATATCTCCGGATATCGAAATCTAGGTACAAGAGCGTCTTATATAGAGCTACAACACTGTAAAACTTCTTGATTCACATTCCAAGGTAGTTGAGGAAAAGTATGGAAGTAGGAAAGAGTGAGTCAAACTCACTTCCACGTATTCTATTTATGAAGGCAAATGGCGGTCGCCATTAGGCTCATGGCGGTCGCCATGAGCTTTAATGAAGAGGCTGACGTGTTCTGGTGCCATGGCGGACGCTATAAGGCCATGGCGAGCGCCATGCACCATGCTGCATTTTTTGCACTTTTCTTCAATATTTCGCTCCCTTTTCCACTTTATACACGCATATGCTCCGTAATTAACAAGTACCTGAAACACCGATAGAACAAGACGTAACAGTGACAAGACATAGTAAAATAACGATAAATAACATGCGAAACAAGTCTAAAAACATGATGCTATCAAACTCCCCCGTACTTAGACCATTGCTTGTCCTTAAGCAATAAACCGACTCGAATGAAAATGAATTAAGCGTAGTTCGAAACAAAATCATATAAGACTCTAATCATATGCAATTGCTAGGCTATGTTAAATCAACTGGGAATAGGAGTCAAGACCAAGGATACCATAACGACACAATTTTTCAAAAACTCCCTCTTTATGTAAACCAATCTGAATCGTGCCATTATAACTCAACCTATGTCCCTCGCTCTCTTTCTCTCCTTTCCATTCAAGTGCAATCACATTAAGCCTGTTATCCCTTCTCGTACATAGTAAGTTAACCTGTTAGTGTTTAATAATCTCGTTTTGAACTTTTTCTTCTTCTTTTTCTCGGCTCATCGAATTCAAAGAGTCCACTCTGTTAGGCTAAGTGTTTTGGGGAAAACCACCTAACTTAGAGGGAACATATCATATCGTTTCTTTCTTTCTATCTCAATTTTTTTTTCAATTTCTTTTCAATTTGGCTTAGAGATCATACACATATTTGCATTAGTTACTTACATAGTGTGTGCATAAGGATGATGCTAACTGCTATTATAAACTACTTAGGAGCTACTTTGAAAACTCGTATCCTAAGGTATTGGCATAATGATTACTCAGATCGATATCACATAACGAGGGGGTTTAGGGTGCTAGAATGGTATCGGTGTTACTGAAGCTTTCCCAAGTTTTTATAACAAGCCTAAAGTGTGACAACCTACATACTTTCAAGTGTGCCATGAATCAAAGTGATTTTTTTTGTTGGGGTTAAATCTAAGGGAATTCGATAACAAGTGAAACAAAATCATGCAAACAAGACTCGACAACACATGTTACGACTCGACCAGAAGAAAATAAAATGAAAACAACAAAAATTAAATTAGAAAGCACTAACTAAAATAAATATAGAAAGCAATAAAAGTTCCTCCCCCACACTTAAACCAAACATTGTCCCCAATGTTTTGATAGAAGGTGGAAAAAGAACTGAAAACCTGGAAATGATGACTACTGATATCCTCTGCCTCGTGCTCCTCCATGCCCGCCTCGTCCATGCTGGTAAGGCGGCATACCCACATGATGGATGTATTCTTGCAAATCCTCCGCACATACCCTTATCTCCTCCATATCGTGAATCAAGCCCGACATGTTGTGCTTTGTCCTTCCAGCATAGTCGTGTTGGTGTTGCTGGATCTGTTGGATGTGCGTCATCATCTCAAGTTGTTGAGCTTGTATGTCATACATCATCTGATCACATGTGGCATCCAGTGTGTTGTGCTGTCTCATCTCGAGAAGGACGTCGTCAAAAGAGCTCTTGATAGCGCTATAATCATCCCTCCTACGGGGCTGGTGTCCGGAGGACGTACTTGTAAAAGTGTCAGAAGTATTGTGTGCGGTGTGTGGGTGTGTAAAGGTTTCGGGAGCACCATGATCAAAATCATCATAATCATCATCAGTTTCATGGCCCTCATTAACATGAACGTCAATGTTATCACCAGGTTCTGGGGCATTAAAATCAAAAGTCCAATTTTTCTTATTTTGAACATCAATCCTTGCGGAGCAAGGAAGGATAATACTCTTAACAGTTTTATTTCTAACCATCAAATAATACCTTCCATCTTGTTTGTTACTTATCATGCGCATACTGTGGCAGACATCCTTATCAAGAAAGGGTGTGGGCAATGGCACTAGCGTGGCTAGCTCGACATGAAGATTCATCACAAGGGCTAAATAGGTGATTAACCCTTTGATACAGATAACACTTGTGATCCTGTGAGAAACAGATTGCATATGTGCAAGCATAAAAGGTGTGGGATTAACCCGTGCTGGTGCAAGTGTGCAATGTAGAAAATAAAGCTCTTTAGAATTGACCTTGCCATTATTTTCTCATCCAAAAACTGTATAAGCCAGAATTCGGTGTAAATAACGAATTGCTGGGTTGTGAATGCAGGTGGTGGTCTCACTAGATAGCTGTCGCAACCTGAAAAATACAGTGCGCGAAAAAAACAACCGGCGAAAGGAAATGACAGAAGAGTCGCCACCGTGCGTTATTCATCCCAAAGGAGGGAAAGGAAACGCTCGAAGTAAACCTGAAAAAAGGAAAGGACAAGACGGGGTCTCGCAACCAAATCTTGGGTTCGGGAGTCGGTTATGCGAAGGGAAGGTATTAGCACCCCTACGCATCCGTAGTACTCTACGGGATCCACTTTTGTAGTTCTTGTCTAAAGGGTGTGAGTTTATCTTGTGCTGTTTACAAAAAAAAAAGGTTAAATGAAAATGACTCGCGCGGATGTCGCATCCACTGCATACGTATCTCCTCTGAATATGAGAATCAGAGTCTTCGTAGCTCGGCTGACCTATGGGTTGGGGGATGTGTGCTCGCTAAGACATCGCGTCTTATGCCTACGTATCTCATCTGGAATGAGAATCAGAGCAAGCCGTAGTTCGGCTAACTACGGGGTTATGGATTGGGTTTTGGACGAACGACGTCACTACGCAATCTACCGGATGCTCGACCTTCGGAGACTTACTCGCCTGTAGTAGAAGGAGTAAACGTGTTGCTTTGGGTTTTAGGGTTTGGGATGCTCGAGGGCAAACAGGCAGTCCTTGACGAAGGAACCGCGCTACATGTGGGGATATGAATACAAAACACAAAACATGTATCTCAAAGTAAAATGCCACCAAGGGGCTCAAACATTGCCTCCTATTGAGGTCTTCCAGCTAAGAAAGCGATAAAGTATGAGAAAGGGAAAAAATTACCACACGGATAAAGATCCGAAGCTATAGCAGTTAAAGGGGCAAGAAACCCTGAAATGTCTCCAGCTGGACCGTCAAAGGAAATCAGTCAACACGAATAATCAAAATAAAACTCCAGGGGGTATCCCACAAATAAAGTGGGAAACCACGCGAGTGTCTCTGCGAAAGCCATGTGAGCCCTCACAAAACTCGACAAAGGGTTAGAGCAGCAGGATGAAATCAAGAGAAAACAATGCCATGGAAACACAAGACAGGTTAGAATAAACAAAATAGGGTAACCCAGAGTTGCCCCTAAATCAAAATGTAACCACATGAATAATTCCATCAAAATTCACAAAAGGCTCACAAAAAAGGTATCAAATTCAACCATAATACCTCATACATTTAGAGCATTCAAATAAAAGGCATAAAGATGATGGATATAGGGCAAACCTGATTTGAGAGCTTGATTGAAATTGAGTTGCACCCGTGAGGTTTACAAGTTGAGTCCCTTCAGGGTTTGGAGGCTGCTCTGAGTTCTCTGTCAGGTCTTCTCTCACTATCTTTTTCCTCGGGGTTTTGTTCCAAGGAAACCTCAGAGTAGTTTTGCTTCTCTCCCTTTTTCTCAAGTGAATCTCCCAGTGTAACTCCAAGTGTCACTCCTCTACTGAAACTTCAGTATTTATAGACTGATTTTCGTGGGTAGTGAGCTCAAATGAGGGAGACCCAAGTCCAAAATAATTTGTTATATTTTATTTATTTATTTTATTTATTTATTTAATTAATTAATTAATTAAAATTTTTTTCTTTTTTCTTTTTTTTTCTTTTTTTTTTTTTTTTTTGTTTTTTTTGTTTTTTTTTTCCGTTTTTTTTTTTCGTTTTTTTTTTCATTTTTTTTTCAGGAAAAATGAAGGGTAAATTTTGGGGTATTACAGCTGCCCCTATTCAATCAACTGGAGACCCGGAAAGAAGATGGCAGCTGTTTCCGTGCTTTCGAGGTATCAAGGGATTGAATACAATAAAAGTCCAAAAATTTGCACTGAAGTGAAGTGAAGTAACAATGTCTGTCAGAATCGGCAAAGAGGTGGTCTTGAAAGAAGAATCCGTCTGGTACGGTGAAAGTCAGACTGAATATCGAAAAAGAATGTTAAACTGGATACCAAAATAAATGGTAACACAGAAATAACCATGGCCTGAATGCCGCTCAGCAGTCTGAATACTGGAAAGGATTTCGATCTGAACATCGGAAAATTGGCCTGAATGCCACAAGTCGCATCGACCTGAACGTCGGAAACTTCTTCGATCTGAACATCGGAAAATTGGCCTGAATGCCACAAGTCGCATCGACCTGAACGTCGGAAACTTCTTCGATCTGAACATCGGAAAATTGGCCTGAATGCCACAAGTCGCATCGACCTGAACGTCGGAAACTTCTTCGATCTGAACATCGGAAAATTGGCCTGAATGCCACAAGTCGCATCGACCTGAACGTCAGAAACTTCTTCGATCTGAACATCAGAAAGACTTGGCCTGAATGCCACAAGTCGCATCGACCTGAACGTCGGAAACTTCTTCGATCTGAACATCGGAAAGACTTGGCCTGAATGCCACTTCGATCTGAATATCGGAAAATTGGCCTGAATGCCACTTCGGTCTGGATACCGGAAAACTGGCCTGAATGCCACTTCGGTCTGGATACCGGAAAACTTCATGCCTGTCAGCATCGGCAGAAATAGGGCATGATAATAGAGGCGGCGCATGGGCCAATGACACTTGCTGGGGATAACAAAGGTAAGTCATGAACAATCTTCAGTCTGAGTACTGGAAACAACTTCTAGCTTATCACTTGGGATACCGAGAATGTTTTATGCTTACATGCGTATGTTTGAATTTTTCAATGGCGTAATGCTCCATGAAAGTGGAAATGCTACGCGATTTGGAAGGATGCAATGCCATATGATTCTACATGCAGGGATGCGAAATGCTGGGTAGAATGCCAAGCCGAGGCAAGGGGATCTGCTAGGGAAATGATTACCATCCTCTGGGCTCTGGCCAGGCTGCTGGAGATACACACCACAATGAACTCTGTGGGGAGATGACTAGCCATGCGGTGTTCTGGCCATACCGAGACTCAGATCGGGGAAAGAATGGCATTGGAAGCCTGCTGCTGAGGAAAGCTACAATGATTCTGGCAACCACGGTTTGCGAGAGATGACTTAGCAGGGGGAGCAAACACTGATACGGTACCGAGGTTCTGCTTCAAGGAAAGAAACCATGGATCTGGCATTGGGATTA
The DNA here is from genome assembly GCF_024323335.1 of Lathyrus oleraceus. NCBI lineage: Eukaryota > Viridiplantae > Streptophyta > Magnoliopsida > Fabales > Fabaceae > Lathyrus > Lathyrus oleraceus. The sequence goes on from NC_066583.1 coordinate 613,021,489, forward strand.
TCGATCTGGCATCGAACTCTAAGGAGCAGCCACTTCTGCTAGGAAGATACAGTCTGGCACTGTCAACTCCGCTGGGGATATATAGTCTGGCACTGTCAACTCTACTGGGGAGTGTATGTCCTGAAACAAACGCTTGGGGAAGTACAGTGGTGAGAACCTGCTGGGGGTTGAAGAATCCAACACTCTGATCAGCTCTGCAGGGATAAGACACCAGATTCGTCTGTTGGCGACTTCACTGGGGAAGATATTCACGATCGTCCGCAGGGGATTTTAATGGCATGCCCCGAGGGTATCTGTTCTGAATAGACGATCCAAAGCACTTAAAATTTACAGCAATTTTAAATGTTTATTAAGCATGTACCTGTAAAGCCCTTATGTGTCATGATGCAATGTTTATCAAAAATTCGGACGTCATTTTTGCAAACAAAATAGTAAAATGAAAATGAAAACAGAGATATACTGAATAACATGATTTTATTGATTGAATGACCTCTGAATAGGCATTTACATTAAGAAGCAATCCCTGGAAAGAGGTAATCGCACAATAGATAAAAACAGAAATTAATCTAATGGCAATGTGAAATGGATTTCTATTGGGTTCCAATTCTGCTATGACTTGCCCGTCTTCAAGATCCTCCAGATGATCAGCTTTCTGAAAGAGTGATTGGACTATTTCCTATCCTTCAAAAATTTCCAGTCATTGGCACGAGATGAGATTCAGAACTACTCAGAACGCAGCCATTCGCTTAATCCCTAACTTTTGCCTGGATCGCCCTTTTCGGGTTTTCAATCCACCGGGATACCCATTTTTGTCTAAGTTGCCTTTTCAGGTTTTCAACTTACCGGGTGTACAATCCTTTTTTATTTTTGTCCCTAATTTTTGCCCGAACCTTTTCATTTTCTTGGTTCGCCGGGATGCCCATTTTTTGCCTGGACTATTCTTTTTACTGTCCAGCGGGTCTATTTTATGCGAAGTATTTTTTAACTGCGTCTGAGTTCACAGGGGAAGTGAAGTTTTCACCATCCATAGTTGCAAGCATTAAGGCCCCACCATCAAAAACCTTTGTGACAATATACGGTCCATCATAGTTAGGAGTCCACTTGCCCCTGTGATCTGTCTGAGGAGGAAGGATCCTTTTCAACACTAAATCTCCGACTTGGAAACAACGAGGATGCACTTTCTGATCAAAGGCTCTCTTCATCCGACTCTGATACAACTGCCCATGACAAATGGCTGTCATTCGCTTCTCTTCGATAAGACTCAACTCATTGAACCTTGTCCGAATCCATTCAGCTTCGTCTAGCTTGACATCCAACAAGACTCTTAGGGAAGGAATCTCCACTTCAACAGGTAGGACTGCTTCCATACCATACACAAGGGAGTAAGGGGTTGCCCCGGTCGATGTACGTACTGAAGTGCGGTACCCATGCAAGGCGAAAGGTAGCATCTCATGCCAATCTCTGTACGTGACGACCATCTTCTGCACAATCTTCTTTATGTTCTTATTTGCCGCCTCAACAGCGCCGTTCATCTTAGGGCGGTAAGGGGAAGAATTATGATGCTGAATGTTGAAGTTCTGACACAACTCCTTCATCATTTTGTTGTTGAGATTAGAACCATTATCAGTAATGATTCTTTCGGGAATCCCATAGCGACAAATGATTTCTTTCTTGATGAAACGGGCAACCACATGTCTGGTGACATTCGCGAACGACGCTGCCTCGACCCACTTGGTGAAATAGTCGATGGCAACAAGGATGAAGCGATGCCCATTGGAAGCAGTCGGCTCAATCTTTCCAATCATGTCAATGCCCCACATGGCAAACGGCCACGGCGAAGACATCACATTCAGAGGATTCGGTGGTACATGCACCTTATCAGCATAAATCTGGCATTTATGGCACTTCCGAGCATATTTGAAGCAATCTGACTCCATGGTCATCCAATAATAACCCGCTCTCAACAATTTCTTAGCCATTGCATGTCCGCCGGCATGAGTACCGAAGGAACCTTCATGAACTTCCTGCATTAATATGTCCGCCTCGTATCTGTCCACGCATCTGAGCAAAACCATGTCGAAGTTCCTCTTATACAGCACATTGTCTTTGTTCAAGAAGAAACTGCCTGCCAATCTTCTCAAAGTCTTTCTGTCATTGTTGGATTCCCCTGCAGGGTACTCTTGGTTCTTCAGAAAGCACTTGATATCGTGATATCAGGGCTTGTTGTCGACTACCAGTTCAGCAGCAAACACATACGCGGCCCTGTCAAGGCGCATCACATCGATCCTGGGAGCATGGTTCCAACGAATTACCTTGATCATGGAGGATAGAGTAGCAAGTGCGTCTGCCATCTGGTTCTCATCACGAGGTATATGATACAATTTTACTGTTGTGAAGAAAGTCAACAGTCTTCTCGTGTAGTCTCTGTAGGGGACCAGAGTGGGCTGGAGAGTATTCCAATCACCATTCACTTGATTGATCACCAAAGCTGAATCTCCGAAGATGTCCAGAATCTTGATTCTCAAATCAATGGCTTGCTCAATACCCAAAATACAGGCCTCGTACTCAGCTTCATTATTTGTGCACTCAAAAGTCAAACGAGCGGTGAAAGGTATGTGGGCACCTTTCGGAGTTGTAATGACAGCACCAATTCCACTTCCTCTAGCATTGACAGCCCCATCAAACAACAAAGTCCACTTTTCGTTTGGGTCAGGTCCCTCCTCAACGACAGGCTCTTCACAGTCTTTCATCTTGAGGAACATGATGTCTTCATCAGGGAATTCAAACTTCATCGGCTCATAATCATCAATCGGCTGCTCGGCAAGGTAGTCTGACAGAATACTACCTTTGATGGCCTTCTGTGACGTGTACTGAATATCATACTCTGTTAAAATCATCTGCCAACGGGCAACACGTCCGGTGAGAGCTGGCTTCTCGAATATGTATTTCACTGGATCCATCTTAGAAATCAACAAGGTAGTATGGTTCAACATATACTGCCTCAGTCGGCGAGCAGCCCAGGCCAAAGCACAACAAGTTTTCTCAAGCTGCAAATATTTGATTTCACAGTCGGTAAACTTTTTGCTAAGGTAGTATATGGCATGCTCTTTTCGACCAGACTCGTCATGCTGTCCCAATACACACCCCATCGAGTTCTCAGTCACTGACAGGTACATTATCAGAGGTCTCCCAGGAACTGGAGGTATAAGGATTGGAGGTTTCTGTAGATACTCTTTTATCTTCTCGAAAGCCCTTTGACAATCTTCATTCCACCTGATAGCCTGATCTTTCCTCAGCAATTTGAAAATTGGCTCACACGTGGCTGTTAGGTGAGAGATGAACCTTGCAATGTAGTTCAACCTCCCTAAGAAACTACGGACTTGCTTCTCTGTTCTTGGCTCAGGCATTTCCTGTATTGCTTTCACTTTGTCGGGATCCACCTCAATCCCTTTTCCGCTAACAATAAAACCCAATAATTTTCCCGATCTCACCCCGAAAGTGCACTTGTTCGGGTTAAGTCTCAGTTTGAATTTCCTCAAACGCTCAAACAGTTTCTGCAAATTCACCAAATGTTCTTCTTCTGTCTGAGATTTGGCAATCATATCGTCCACATAAACCTCAATTTCATGATGAATCATATCATGGAACAGAGTCACCATAGCTCGTTGATATGTTGCTCCAGCATTTTTCAGACCAAACGGCATCACCTTGTAGCAGAAGGTGCCCCATGGGGTTATGAAAGTTGTCTTTTCCATGTCCTCTGGTGCCATCTTGATTTGGTTATAGCCAGAAAAGCCATCCATGAAGGAGAATACCGAGAACTGAGCTGTATTATCCACCAAAACGTCGATGTGAGGTAATGGGAAATCATCTTTAGGGCTAGCTCTGTTCAGATCCCGGTAGTCGACACACATCCGTACCTTTCCATCCTTCTTAGGTACTGGGACGATGTTTGCAACCCATGGCGGATAATTGGTGACTGCTAGAAACCCTGCATCCAACTGCTTTTGCACTTCTTCCTTTATCTTGACAGCCATCTCTGGTCTTGTTCTTCTGAGCTTCTGCTTGACCGGAGGACAACCTTCTTTGAGAGGCAAGCGGTGTACTACGATGTCTGTGTCCAGCCCAGGCATGTCCTGATAAGACCAGGCGAAGATGTCAACGTATTCTTGCAGCAGTTCAATCAGCCCTTTCTTCACATCATCTCTCAAAACAGCCCCTATCTTGATTTCTCTCTTGGCGTCCTCGGTGCCGAGATTAATCACTTCAACAAACTCTTGATGCAGTTGAATAACCCTTTCCTCTTGTTTTAATAACCTGGTAAGCTCTTCAGAGAGTTCACAGTCTTCATCACCCTCCTCTTCAGCTTGAAAGATTGGATTTTCAAAGTCGAAACGAGTCGTAGCAGAACCGTTATCAATAGGATCCGGTGATGTGCATCTGCATGAGTGATGGTATGTGCTTATGAGTGTGAACAAGAAGTGAAAACTAAACAAAACATTGCCATTTTTTTATTTTGAAAAACTGCAAAAATAGAAAGACAGGGAACGAAATATTTGAATGCAAAAAGACGTCCTTTATTTATGATAAAAAATGCAACTGTCACATAGATGAGCCCTACAATGAGTCATTACGCCCTGGGCGGAACGTAAGACTTGGATATGCATGAATAAACAAAGAAAATTACTCTTCAAGAAGAGTGACTTGAATATTCTCCTCAGAAGACCAATTGTTGATGACTTCACCCGGGATCCTCGGACGCACCCAGTTGTCAATGTCACAATCACTATCCCCATCTTCTTCGTTGACTGCAGAGACTTGACCATACTGAATGATGCCAGCACTGGAGAAAGTAATCGGCCCCTGAAGTGTTGTAGAAGTCAGAGCTGGCTGATATCCAATCCCGAATCTATCTTCTTTCACTGGTAATTCCAACAGACGCCCCCAACCGGGAGCAACACCTGAATCCACCACGGCCCGTGCCTGCTTAAAGGATGAGATAGAGGCACCCGCTTTAACCTCTTCCACAGACTCTTGGACAGACAAATCTTCAACCTGGAGGATACCTTTGTCGAGCAAGGCCTGGATACCATGCTGTAGCTTCAAACAACCTCCACTCTGAGTAGCACAATCCAAACAACCCTTCCCACAACCGGGGAAAACATCGGCCTTTAGCAAGCGTCCTTTGATATCCAACAACGGAGTCTTCAACTTCAACACATCCTTAATGGACTTGGCTATTCCCTCTATCATGTTAACGTTCGCACCACCATGCTGGGGCATGGGATTGTTAACGACATTCGGAGCTGGTGCATGGTCGATGGCCTTTGAATCTATGAGGTCCTGAACTACGTGCTTAAAAGCTTTGCAGTTCTCAATATTGTGGCCAGGTGCCCCAGAGTGGAAGCTACACCTAGCGTTGGCGTCGTAACCCACCGGAAGTCTACCAACAGGAGGAGCCAGAGTGCGCAGTTGCACAAGTTGTAGTTGTTGAAGACTAGAAAGCAACTGGGCGTACGACATTGGAAGGGTGTCGAAACGCCGGTCCATCATCCTTTGCCTCTGTTGATAAGCGGGTCTGTTACCCAGTTGTTGCTGCTGTTGATACTAAGATGGTTGACGTTGTGATTGTTGTTGTTGTAGTGGTGCTGCAGCTGGAATGGTCACAGCCGCAACATACGGTTGCTGATGATAATTCTGAAAGTTATTCCTCCGGTTATCCCTGTTCTAATAAGAAGATATGGCATTTGCATCCCCTTCTCTCCTCTTCTGTCCCTGAATGAACGGCTTCTTCACCCCTGATGAGGATCCACCTCCACTCTGGATCTTGTATGTCTTTAGGTAGTTCTCCACCCTTTCTCTAGTAGAGACCACATCAGCAAAGTTGGAAGCATTGCAACCTACCAGACGCTCCAAGTAAGGTTCAGGCAGCGTATTCATGAACATGTTGGCCATTTCCTTTTCCAACATAGGAGGCTGAACACGGGAAGCTGTATCCCTCCAGCGTTGAGCGTATTCCCTGAAGCACTCATTGCTTTTAAGAGACAAATTCTGAAGTTGAGTTCTGTCCGGAGCCATGTCTGCATTATACTGATACTGCTTCACGAAAGCCTCTGCCAAATCCCTCCAGCAACGGATGTGGGCTCTGTGCAGCCTCATATACCATTCCAAGGATGCCCCAGCTAGGCTATCCTGGAAGAAGTACATAAGTAGCTTCTCGTCATCAGAGTATGCAACCATTTTACGGAAATAGGCTTGCACGTGAGTTTTGGGGCAAGAGCTGCCATTGTATTTGTCAAATATCGGGACCTTGAATTTCGGTGGCACTCTCACACCTGGGACCAGCCCCAAGTCAGCAACATCTACTCCTAGAGGATTCTGTCCTTCCACTGCCTTCAACCTTTCTTCCAATCTTCTAAACATGGGGTCCATGCCAAAGTCTTCCTGAAGCAAGGGGAACTGATCATCCTGACCATCCTGAATGGGTTGTTGATCTAGGTTGATATGCGGGATCGGGATAGGCCCCGGTCCATTGGGACCATTAGCCTCTCCAGCTGGAGGATCAGCCAATGTCTCCGGTTGAGTAATAGGGGGATCCTTCTGTACCAACAATCTAAGCTCCTGCTGTCCTTGAGCCACCCCTTGAACCAAATCCATGAACTGATTCATGCGAATCTTCATCTCGGCGAGCTCTGCTTGTAGGCTCTCCATCGCTCTTTGTTGATTCCTTCGGGTACCGTATCGGTGAATGCCTGAGTCAACTATCCTGCTAGTGGGACACCAAACAAATTGAGAACACTGTGGCGGTACCTGTTATGCAAGACATGCGGATGACTATGCAAATGCAATGACATGTTTATCAATTCCAAAAGTATTCTACCCCCTTGATTCCAGTCTCACATTTGATAAACAGTGTAAAAAGAAAACCCCGACTAGAATCAAGAAGAAGATTTAAACCTCCTTGAAAAGGATAAACATGTGTTAAATGATATGAATGCAAATGGTGTGATGATGTGAATGCAATGCAACGGCATGCCAATCAGGATTGTTGTATCTGCTTGAACATCTGTCAGGTTGCACTGTCTGGAGAGAAATTAAGAGCACACCAAATAAAGGTCATGGGATGGATCATGTTATCCTTAATATCAACCACCCATTTTGGTGGATTATGGTTTACACCTTATCAATACCCGAGTTTTATTGATATTAAGGATACCTGATCGGATCAACCATGAATCAAGGGTTTGTCGCAAGTCACGAGCATGGAGTTTAGGTTAAGAACCACCCAAAAGGAGTGTACTAAGGTTTAAACCTGCCAAACATGTTCTACAAAAGGTTCCCATAGTCATAATCCCATCTTTCGGATATTATCAGAGGAACGACTACTCGTATTCCGACAATATTCTCAAGAGAGACTCTTATGAGTGTAGTATCGCGTAACAATCGTATCAAATCTTACATTTGAACGACTTTCACACTACGTCCTACAAATAGGCCAAGATGGGTTTGGTAAACTAAGGTCCTTGGCTTCTTAGGTCTATATTGGAACAAGTAATGTCTAACCACAACTTACTTATGTGACATTATTGATCTCAACATGACCTCCACCAAGTGAATGGGCTTGCAAGTCAACTCGCTAAGGAATAACTCCACACAAGTTGACAGGACTATGCCATTCCCCTATCTTAAGTGCACTCGAGTTCGGGTATAGAACTCATCTCACAAAGATCACCAAGCAGCCATAACCAGCCAACAGATACAACAATGATATGTACACCATGCAATAAGGTAAAGCAGGTAAATAAATAACTGTACAAAAGCATGAACACCCAATAAACAAACAAACTACAAAAGCTAGGAGGGACTCGCTTAGGGAAGGTGGACCAGCAAGAGGTCAACTTCCTATGGTCCCCAGCAGAGTCGCCAGCTGTCGCAACCTGAAAAATACAGTGCGCGAAAAAAACAACCGGCGAAAGGAAATGACAGAAGAGTCGCCACCGTGCGTTATTCATCCCAAAGGAGGGAAAGGAAACGCTCGAAGTAAACCTGAAAAAAGGAAAGGACAAGACGGGGTCTCGCAACCAAATCTTGGGTTCGGGAGTCGGTTATGTGAAGGGAAGGTATTAGCACCCCTACGCATCCGTAGTACTCTACGGGATCCGCTTTTGTAGTTCTTGTCTAAAGGGTGTGAGTTTATCTTGTGCTGTTTACAAAAAAAAAGGTTAAATGAAAATGACTCGCGTGGATGTCGCATCCACTGCATACGTATCTCATATGAATATGAGAATCAGAGTCTTCGTAGCTCGGCTGACCTATGGGTTGGGGGATGTGTGCTCGCTAAGACATCGCGTCTTATGCCTACGTATCTCATCTGGAATGAGAATCAGAGCAAGCCGTAGTTCGGCTAACTACGGGGTTATGGATTGGGTTTTGGACGAACGACGTCACTACGCAATCTACCGGATGCTCGACCTTCGGAGACTTACTCGCCTGTAGTAGAAGGAGTAAACGTGTTGCTTTGGGTTTTAGGGTTTGGGATGCTCGAGGGCAAACAGGCAGTCCTTGACGAAGGAACCGCGCTACATGTGGGGATATGAATACAAAACACAAAACATGTATCTCAAAGTAAAATGCCACCAAGGGGCTCAAACATTGCCTCCTATTGAGGTCTTCCAGCTAAGAAAGCGATAAAGTATGAGAAAGGAAAAAATTACCACACGGATAAAGATCCGAAGCTATAGCAGTTAAAGGGGCAAGAAACCCTGAAATGTCTCCAGCTGGACCGTCAAAGGAAATCAGTCAACACGAATAATCAAAATAAAACTCCAGGGGTATCCCACAAATAAAGTGGGAAACCACGCGAGTGTCTCTGCGAAAGCCATGTGAGCCCTCACAAAACTCGACAAAGGGTTAGAGCAGCAGGATGAAATCAAGAGAAAACAATGCCATGGAAACACAAGACAGGTTAGAATAAACAAAATAGGGTAACCCAGAGTTGCCCCTAAATCAAAATGTAACCACATGAATAATTCCATCAAAATTCACAAAAGGCTCACAAAAAAGGTATCAAATTCAACCATAATACCTCATACATTTAGAGCATTCAAATAAAAGGCATAAAGATGATGGATATAGGGCAAACCTGATTGGAGAGCTTGATTGAAATTGAGTTGCACCCGTGAGGTTTACAAGTTGAGTTCCCTTCAGGGTTTGGAGGCTGCTCTGAGTTCTCTGTCAGGTCTTCTCTCACTATCTTTTTCCTCGGAGTTTTGTTCCAAGGAAACCTCAGAGTATTTTTGCTTCTCTCCCTTTTTCTCAAGTGAATCTCCCAGTGTAACTCCAAGTGTCACTCCTCTACTGAAACTTCAGTATTTATAGACTGATTTTCGTGGGTAGTGGACTCAAATGAGGGAGACCCAAGTCCAAAATAATTTGTTATATTTTATTTATTTATTTTATTTATTTATTTAATTAATTAATTAATTAATTAATTAAATTTTTTTTCTTTTTTTTTGTTTTTTGTTTTGTTTTTTTTTTTTCGTTTTTTTTTGTTTTTTTTTTTGTTTTTTTTTTTGTTTTTTTTTTTTCGTTTTTTTTTTCTTTTTTTTCGTTTTTTTTTCAGGAAAAATGAATGGTAAATTTTGGGGTATTACAGATAGTCGCTGTCAGAAGCGGAAAACATCAAGTGCCCACTCGCTTTCTAGGGGCCTTTCGCAAGCCCAACCTTCCCCATGAGGGGAATGAAGCGAATAAGCAATTTGGTCTTGGTTAAACTCATAGCTTACATTGAATATCCTAAATTTGACAGTACCTGACACGCGAGCTATGCTGAGTTAAGTGGAATAGTAAAAGGAACTTATAAATTCGTAGGTAGGCCTAACATATGTAGGACTTATCATGGCACAAAGATCGGACATTCTCAAGTTTCCAAACATCCATCTAATACTATTATACAACCCTAAGTGATGCAAAGTAGTTTCGTGAGCATACCTAGTCAGCGTGACTTCAGGATTGAACAATTTTGCATACCTAGCTCTCTGGTTTTCTCCTTCCGTTCCTTCTGTGAATTCTATTCCCATAAAATCAATTTCCCTTCTCGGTCTAACGACTCTCGGAGGAATTTTGGAGATGAATTGAAATTTGATTAGGGTTTGTGGTGGAGAATGGAATGGGTTGAAGATGAAGGAAGTTGGAAAAATAAAGGTGAATGAGAGGTTTTAATGAGATTGGATGAGTTAGAGTGAAGTTGGATGGTCAAGGAGGTAGTGGAGAGGCAAAACAATGAATAAGTGGTGGATTATGAGAGTGGGATTGAAAAAAATCGTGGGGGGATGTTTTAAAACGTATTCTGCCTCTAAGGCACAATGACAGATGCCATAAGGCTAATGACGAACGCCATTGGCCTAAATTACGCAATTTTGTTTTTAAATGCTAATGGCAAACACCATTAGCTTAATGGCGAGCGCCATGGGTGTAAGATGTGCATAAATTTGATTTTTGGCTGTGTCAAGGCTGTGTAGATGATCCTAAGGTTGTTCCAATACGATATTATTAATGTAAAATCGATAAAACAACATTACGACCCTGAGTAGATTATTTGGACTATGAGAAATAAAGGAAAGCATATAAAAATATACAAAAATAATTGATGGAGAGAAGAAATATTGCATTACAAAAATGAAAAGTCGTGGGTTGCCTCTCAAGCAACACTAGTTTCGCGTCGGTAGCTCAACAAAAATTGAAAAATAAAAGCTGGAAAGTAAGGAAATCTTGATTAAAAAGCAAATAAAATTCTAACTTAGTAAAAACGGGAAATAAATGTTATCCTCCCCTACACTTAAACAACATAGTGTCCTCACTGTTCAAATGGAAGGGTCAAAATGCGGTAGTATATAATGTGATTAGCCACTACACGGTCTAATATTAGGCTCAAAAAATCTCTGAATGGAGTAAATTTGTTGAAAAATTTGATCGAATTGCTTATTGGCTACATCCATGAAATCGTGGAAATCCATGTGCAAAGTGGTGAACTTGCCTCTAAGGCTATCAACTTTCGTCTATAAGGCGTTAATTTCAGCAGTATAATCGGTAGGGGGAGTGACATGAGTAGCAAGAGTAAATGAAGCAGCATCAGAGATAAGGGCGTCAAAGTTATCATAGTTTTGAGGTGTTCCAGGTGGAGAGGGTGATTCATTTTGACCTTCTAAGTCATAAATCCAATTGTCTTGGTTGTGCATACTCGTCCTTTCATGGTTTAGCGAAGTAAAAAGTTGTACTACCTCATTGTTAATCAGAAATTCAAACTCATCATGACCTAAGTTGCTTATGATGTCGCGGTTAAAACAAAAGTGAAGGTTCATAGGTCAGATTCCGCCTAGAGGATTGATTCTAGCAAGAGGGTATCTAATACCTATAACATCAACAATCATACTGACTAGGACTCATACAATGATAGGTGCATGTGCATCATGTGCAATACGATTCAGGTTGGCTAGCATAAATGTTGCAACATTAACCTTCCTGGACTGGGAAGCACAAAATAAAATGAATAGCTCATCTCGGGACACAAAAGTGATGTTTTCCTCTCTTTCGAATAAGGTGTCGGCTAGGATTTTGTGAAAGTAACGAATAACCTGATTGTGGATGTTCACAGAAAACATGTTATTTGGCTCAGAGTGATGGTTTCCAGTAATACTACCCCAAAAGTAGTCAAGCTGAAGTTCCATAAGAACTTCTTCTTGTCTAATAGTAAAAATATCTGGGCCATTAGGAAATCCTAAAAGTTCAGCTAGTTCATGATGGTTATAATGGTAGTCAATACCAAACAACCTAAAAGTGATAAGTCCTTTGTTAAATCCTATTCCTCGGGTAGGGTCATAGGAAAGTGAACTCAAAAACTCGAGGGTCATGATACAGTAAGAGCTAAATCGTCTTCTCACAACAAAATTGTCCCAACCTAACTGGTTAAGAAGATACATGACACTATCTCTAATTCCTAGTTTAGTTAGGCTAGGTCCATCAGGGTAAATGGTCAGTGCCATCTCTCTTTGAGCAAGAATTTCAAAGCGTCTCCTCTAGGCTCTTGTCTTGAAAGTGATATCCATAGTGTCTACTTGTTGCATCTCTAAAGTTAGTAAGATCAATTAGCTTATGCTATGTTAGCCTGAAAGTAGACTTAAATTAAATTAGTAGTGGCCAATACAAAAGAATATACCGTGTAACATTCGGGGGAAAACTAAGAAAAATAAAAAATAAAAAATAAAAAATCTAAAATCCTAAAATCTAAAAATTTAAAATTGTGGGTTGCCTCCCACACAGTGCTTCATTTAATGTCGGGAGCTCGGCATTAATTCTAAGTCTATCTGTGTGAAAGAGCGGGCAACTCTTCTAATTTGTAATTGAAATAGTAATACCTATTTTCTACGTTGTGATAATGCTTAAGGCGCTTCCCGTTTACAATGAATGTCTCTTTTGATTTACTTTTTATTTCTAGGGCTCCGCTTTGAAATACTTTCGTAACCTCGAAAGGGCCGAACCATCTAAAATGAAGTTTTCCTGGGAAAAGTTTCAGTTGAGAGTTAAAGAGAAGTACTACGTCTCCTTCATTGAACTCTTTCCTTGATATACGTTTATCATGCCACTATTTCGTTCTTTCTTTATAGATTCGAGCATTCTCATAGGCATTTAGTCCAAGTTTTTCTAATTCATGGATATCTAAAATCCCTTTTTTTGCCTGCGGCAGTATAGTTCAAGTTGAGGGTCTTAATGTCCCAATAAGCTTTATGTTCTAATTCTACCGGCAGATGACATGATTTACCATAAACTAGTTTAAATGGTGTGGTTCCTATCAGAGTTTTGTAAGTTGTTCTTTAAGCCCACAAAGCTTCATGAAGTTTTGAAGACCAATCTTTCCTAGAGGTTGTAACCGTTTTCTCTAATATTCTCTTAATTTCTCGATTAGAAATCTCTACTTGACCACTCATTTGAGGGTGGTAAGGTGTCACTACTCAGTGTCGGACTCCATATTTGAGCAAGAGTCTTTCGAAGATATTTGAAATGAAATGGGAGCCACCGTCGCTACTTACAATTTTTGGCACACCGAATCTAGGAAAGATTACATTTTTGAAGAGTTTAATAAATACCCGTGCATCATTTGTAGGAAAGGCTATGACCTAAATCCATTTCGATATGTAATCGATAATAACAAGTATGTATTTATTACCGAAAGAAGATGGGAAAGGGCCCATAAAAATCTATATCTTAAACATCAAAGACTTCTACTTCTAAGATACCTTTTAGTGGCATCTCGTCGCGTCTAGAGATATTGTCAATGTGTTGGCACCGGTCGCAATTTATAACCGCGGCGTGGATATCTTTCTATAGATTAGGCCAAAAGAGGCCAGATTATAAGATCTTTGCACAAGTATTTGAAATGCTTGCATGCCCTCCATAAGGTGCAAAATGACAATGGGATATGATATTGTCTACTTCTTCTTTGGGGACACATCGACAGAAGATACCATCGATGCCTCTTTTAAAAAGAAGGGGCTCATCCCAGTAGTAATGTTTTAGATCATGGAAGAATTTCTTCTTTTGTTGGTAGGTTAGGTCTGGTGGAAGTACTCCGGCTGCTAGGTAGTTGACAAAGTCAGCGTACCATGGAAGTGCAGTTTTGGTATAAACTGCTTCCACAACTTCATTAGTTTCTATATCATTATAAGTTAAAGAGCATTCAATTATGTTATTTCCTAACTGGGCTACAAGTCGATCATAAGGGAAATCATCATTGATAGGCACTTGTTCAGGTTTCATATCCTCAATTCTAGAGAGGTGGTCAGCTACTACATTTTCGGTGCCTTTCTTGTCTTTAATTTCTAAGTCAAATTCTTGTAGGAGTAGAATCCATCTTAAGAGTCTCGATTTAACATCCTTTTTACTTAATAAGTACCTAATTACGGCATGATCAGTATAGACAATTATTTTTGCTCCTACTAAGTAAGAAAGAAATTTATCTAATGCGAACATGACAACTAGGAGTTCTTTTTCTGTTGTGGCGTAGTTCATTTGCGCATGGTCTAAGGTTCTACTTGCATAATAAATTGCATGAAGCCTTTTGTCTTTTCTTTTTCCTAAGACTGCGCCTACGACATAGTCACTAGCGTCACACATTATTTCAAACGGTCTACTCCAATCAGGTGGTTGCATAATAGGTGCGGTAATAAGAGCATTTTCAAATGTTCGAACGCTTCTAAGCATTTTTCATCGAAGATGAATTCAAAGTCTTTCATTAATAAGTCAGTTAGTGGTTTGGTTATTTTTGAGAAAGGCTTAATGAATCGTCGGTAGAAACCGGCGTGTCCTAGGAAACTACGTACTTCTCTAATGGTTTTTGAAGGTTAACGATTTTCTATGATTTTTATTTTAGCTTTATCTACTTCAATCCCTTTATCGGATACGATGTGTCCAAGTACGATTCCTTGTCGGACCATGAAATTGCATTTTCCCCAATTTAATACAAGATTAACTTTCATGCATCTTTCAAGTACCATTTCTAGGTTCGATAGACATCCTTCAAAACTCTGACCACAAACAGAAAAGTCATACATAAATACTTCCATTATTTCGTCTATAAAATCTTCAAAGATTGACATCATGCATCTTTGAAATGTTGCGGGAGCATTACATAGTCTAAATGACATTCGTCGGTAGGCGAATGTACCATAAGGACAGGTGAAGGTAATATTTTCATGGTCATTAGGGTGAATAGGAATTTGAAAAAAATTCTAAATAACTATATAAATAACATAAGTGAGAATGTTTAGCCAACGGCTCAAGCATTTGATCAATAAAAGGTAGAGGAAAATAATCCTTATGAGTGGCTTTATTTAATTTCCTATAGTCGATGCATATTCTCCATCCAGTTTGGGTACATTTTGTTACTGATTCGCCCTTTTCGTTACTTACAACTGTACACCTACCTTTTTAGGCACGACATGCACTGGCCTAACCCATTGACTGTCGGATATTGGGTATATAATTCCTGTTTTGTACCTCTCTTTTGAATACATCACTCATGATAAAATTGATTCTCCTCTGGTGTTCTCTAGAGGTTTTGCAACCTTCTTCTAGCATAATACGATGCATACATACAGGGGGACTTATTCCTTTAAGGTATGAGATGATATAGCCTAGAGTTGTAGGGTATTTTCTTAAGACATGTAGTAATTTCTCGGTTTCTATCTGTCCTAAGTCTGTGTTGACTATTACTAGTCTTTCAAGCTCTGTGTCTAGGAATTCATACCTTAAATCTTTGGGTAATGTTTTAAGTTCTACGTTAGGTTTCTTTGGGCAAGGCATAGGATTAGGAGTTAGTGCTAAACATTCCCTTATACTGTCATCTACGTATGGATGACGCCAATTATCCTCTTTAAATATAGGAGGTGCTGGAATCTTTAGTACTTCAACATACTTAGATCGTTCCGTCTCCATTTCTCTAATGCATTCATCGATAACATCTAGGAAACAACATGAATCTTCTATAGCTGGTGCCTTTAAGAACTTCGATAGAATAAATTTAACTTTTTCTTCACCAACCTTAAAGGTTAGCTTTCCTTTCTTCACATTTATGATAGCTCCAACAGTGGCCAAAAAGGGTCTTCCTAAAATGATAGGGATGTTGGAATCCTCATTTATGTCCATTATTATAAAGTTGGTGGGAATATAGAATTGACATATACGAACGGGAACGTTCTCTAGCATACCTATTGGAAATTTAACAAAACGGTTAGCTAGTTGAAGAGACATTCTTGTCGGTCTTACTTCTTCTAATTTGTGTTTTTCACATATGGATAAGGACATTAAACTAACAATGGCTACTAAGTAGCATATATCTTTGTCTATGACAAACTTTTCAATTATGCAAGGTATGGAAAAACCACCTGGATCTTTTAGCTTAGGAGGCATGTTATTTTGGATTATACCGCTACACTCAGCAGTAAGTGTAATAGTCTTATTATCCTCGAGCTTTTTCTTATTAGTTAAGATCTCTTTAATGAGCTTAGTATATGAGGGCATTTGTGTACTAGCTTATGTAAAAGGTATAGTGATATTCAGTTGTTTCAGAAGTTCTACGAATTTCTTAAATTGCCCTTCATTTTTAGACTTAACAAGTCTTTGAGGATAAGGTATATGTGGTTTGTATGGTGGAGGAGGTACATAAGGTTTTTCTTTCTCTACGGCCTCTTCGTTTTTGTATTTCTCTCCTTTATCCTTTTGTTCTTCTGGTTGATCATCAGTTGTTATTGTTTTAGTTGCTTTACCAGAGTTTTGATACATGGCTGGATTTTGAAATCTTGAGTTAACTTGTCCATCTAATTTTGTCCCACTTTGTAGCATGATAGCGTTAGCATGACCTTTTGGATTTGGTTGAGGTTGACCAGGAAATGCTTCAGCTGGGGCTCCTATTGCTGCTTGTTGTTGGGCTACTTGAGAAATTTGGGTTTCTAACATTTTGTTATGGGTAGCCATACATCAAGCTTACTCGACATCTATTTCATCAACTCACTCGTGTGAGCATTTTGATTAGCAAAATATTTATTTTGTTGAACTTGGGCGTTCATAAAGTTTTCTATCATGAGTTTGAGATTTGACTTTCTAGGTGCTTGTGGAGCAACAGAGGCTGCTTTCTGATAACCTTGAGGTACAACAGGTGTTGGGGTGAAAATAAAGCATTGTTGTTTTTATAAAAAAAGTTTGGATGATTTCTCCAGCCAGGATTGTAGGTGTTGTAATATGGGTTTCCTTGGGCGTAGTTTACTTGGTCGGTAGGTATACCAGCCAATAATCAACATTAAGAATTAGTGTGCCCTGAGGTTCCAAATAATTCACAGTTGGGTGCCATAGCAGCTACGGAAGCTATTGGGGTTATGGTTAAGTTCTCAGTCTTTTAGGTAAGAGCATCCACTTTAGCATTGACATAGTCTATGCCATTGACTTCGTACATTCCGGTCTTCGTAGCTGGCTTTTCTGTATAAGTTCGCTCACCTTTCCATTGGAAATGGTTTTGCGCCATATTTTTAATGAGTTGATAGGCGTCTTCAGAAGGTTTGTCCATTAAAGCTCCGCCAGCTGTAGCGTTTAAATTCATCTTAGTGTTGTACAAAAGAACATTATTGAAAGTATGGATAATCAACCATTGCTCTAGTCCATGTTGTAGGCAAAGTCTCATCATGTCCTTGTATCTCTCCTAAGCATCGAAAGAGATTCATTGTCTTTTTGCCTAAATCCGTTGATTTGGGCTCTTAGCATAACAATCTTGCTTGGTGGGAAATATCGCGCTAAGAAAACTTTCTTAAACTCGTCCCATGTAGTGACAAAGTTGGATGGTAGACACTGGAGCCAAACTCTAGCTCTATCGCTTAAAGAAAAAGGGAAAATGCATAGTCTTATTTCTTCGGGGCTGACACCATTCGCTTTTACTGTGTCTGCGTACTTTACACACACTGATAAATGAAGTTTCAGATCATCAGTAGGACTACCAGAGAACTAGTTTTGTTATACGACTGACAACAATGAAGGTTTTAATTCGAAATCGTTTCGTTCGATGGCAGGGGCTGCAATGTTGTTGTGGGGTTCCTCCTACGAAGGAACAACATGATACTTAAGAGGATAGTTTTATGGTCCATCAGCCATAACTGGTTCAAATTCTGATTTTGACATTGGAAAAGGAAGATTGTACTTAATTCGGAATTTATGAATTCGGCGTTGTAAGTTACTAAAACGCTCGACTTCGTCAACTAGTTGTTCTAGTTCTTCATCTTGTGAGCGATTCCTTGACATACAATTAAAGGTTTAGAAGGGTAAATAAAATAAAAGTTGCCTTAGTCTATACTGCGCAACAACAAAATCATAATATTGACTAAATTAATCCTCGAGAATGGCGCCAAAAACTAGACCGCTCGACTATATAAGTCTGTCGGATTACTAACTGCAAGTGCAGAGTCTATTGTGTAGTTTTAAAAGATATCAAACCCACATGGACTAATAATCAAACTAATGTTATCTACCAGTGCTATGTATAGCTAAGGCAAATGCATTCTTTGATTGAACGAATAAAAACTGAAACTAACGTTAACTTAGAAAATATGATAATAAAGAGAGAGAGATCGGAATATGGATTCCACTTACCTCAGGGACTCTGAAACGGATTGACTCAGACTTATGGTTAAATCGTGCTCAGTAGAAAATATCAGTTTAAAGACTAAACCTCACACTCCCGCGCTATTGAATAAAGCCACGCTCCCTAACCATGAGATTTTTCTCTCACTCGCCCATTTTAATTGAGAAACGTATTTTGAAAACTGAACAAGTCCTAATCGATGCCTAAAACGCTCTCGCCCTTTTTAGGATCGATGCCCCGTTCCTACTATCTAGTTCGACCCCCACGCTCTCGCAGTGCCGACTCAAATCTTAATTGATTCTCACTCTTGTGACAAATGATATTAATTTAACTCAGAAACAAAGGCCAAAACAAAATTTAATAAAGTCCTTAAACCAATTTCATTACCGAGTCCCGTCGAAAACGACGATCCTCACAAAATGGACTCAAAGAGGTTTAGCTAGACATGAACTTAATTGAAAACAACTTAAACATAGTAATTGCAATTGAAAACAACATGCTTAAACAATTATAGAATGTGATAACAATAATAATAAAGTAATATAATAAAGAACCTGTAAATTCGGGAAAATAAATACGGAACTGAAAGTAAAGACGGAACTGGAATAAACTTCAATTATAACAGCAAGATTGTTGATCCAAGAATACAAGCAAATCCTAAGACTAATTCGTTGTAATTGCTCAATCGAGTGATTATCACTTGAAAATATAATTTGTGCTCAAACTAAACTGACAGCGCTTCACCTATATCTCTGGATATCGAAAACTAGGTATAAGAGCGTCTTATATAGAGCTACAACACTGTAAAACTTCTTTATTCACGTTCCAAGGTAGTTGAGGAAAAGTAGGGAAGTGGGAAGGAGTGAGTCCAACCCACTTCCACGTATTCTGTTTCTGAAGGCAAATGGCAGTCTCCATAAGGCAAATGACGGTCACCATGAGCTTTATGAAGAGGCTGACAGGTTCTGGTGCCATGGCGGACGTCATAAGGCCTGACGAATGCCATGCACCAAAATGTTGCATTTTTGCATTTTTCTTCACCATTTCGCTCCCTTTTCCACTTCATACACGCATATGCTCCGTAACTAACAAGTACTTGAAACACGGACAAAACAAGACGTAACAGTGATAAAACATAATAAAATAATGATAAATAACATGTGAAACGAGTTTAAAAATATGTTGCATTTTCACGCTATCAATGATTTTGATCTATCCTCCAACTTGTTAGGGGCTATCACATAACAATAATAATCAAGTAATTACAAGTTTGTTAGACACTAACTAACTTGATTTAAACAACTTTCTCAATATGGCCAATTAGTTAGTTACTTTATAGATAAGCTTTCTCAATATGAAAAATTATGGTTAGAGTTAGTAAGTGAGATTTTATCATATATGAGCAGCCCTAGCATAGTTGGCACAGTCTATCCCATATATATATATATATATATATATATATATATATATATATATATATATATATATATATATATATATATATATATATATATATATATATATATATATATATATATATATATATATATATATATATATAGAGAGAGAGAGAGAGAGAGAGAGAGAGAGAGAGAGAGAGAGAGAGAGAGAGAGAGAGAGAGAGAGAGAGAGAGAGAGAGAGAGAGAGAGAGAGAGAGAGAGAGAGAGAGAGAGAGAGAGAGAGAGAGAGAGAGAGAGAGAGAGAGAGAGAGAGAGAGAGAGAGAGAGAGAGAGAGATTAATTACTATACACTGTCAGTGTAAAAAGTTTTACACCGTCGATTCATCACCATCATCCGTTTGTATGACTTTATAGATTTTTAAAATAAAAGTCAAACTTCTTTTAATATCCGACGTCTATAATTAACTGATGGTGTAAAATCCTTTTACACTGTCAGTGTATTTCAATTAAACTCATATATATATATATATATATATATATATATATATATATATATATATATATATATATATATATATATATATAAAGATTTGTACCATTTTTTTATATTAATGAAAAATTCACACTTTACTCATAATATAGATTTTGTGGATTTTTTTACGAATTTGTCTCTTGTTATAAAACAACTCACTTAGATTGTTTTTGGATGGAGTATTTGAAAATTTTAAGAAAATTAAGGGTATGTTTGGATTTGTGGTATGAGATGAAATGATGTGGTAAATAGTGAAATTTTATTATTTGAATTTGTAAATAATTGATGTAGTGGAATAAAATTTAATAAAATCTATTTCATCTCATTCTATTCGGTTCTCTATTTTTAGTTTTATCTGATTTAAAGTGTATGCAATGAAATAAAGTATTTTAAAAATATTCAAACAATGGAGTGAGATTTACATTTCATTCCGCTCTGCTCCACTCCACTCCATTAAATTTTATTATGCTTCGCTATTTTATGTTCCATCAATTCAATAATTGCCTAAATATTTATACCATTCAAATGTTTCAACTAAGTTTTATTTATTTATTTATCTTTGTTTAGATAGAGTAATAATACTAATTAGGTTAAAATTATGTTGGCTATTTTTATAAATCGAAATATTTTTTCTATTTTTTTATATGAATAAGGTATCATCTGTGCACGATGCTAATTTCTTAAACAAGAGAGTATCACTTAGCGATTTTTTTACCCAAATACCCCTAATTTTCAAAAAATTCCCAAAATAACCCCGATTTCAAAAAACTCCTAATCTACCCCACTTTTAAGAGGAGGCGCCAGACCAATTGGCGCCTCCTCTTAAACTTAGAGAGGAGGAGTCAATTGGATTGGCTAGGGCTCCTTGTGTTGCAAATCCAATTGGCGCCTATGTGTTAAGCTTTAAGGGAGGCGCCAATTAAATTGGCACCTTTGTGTGTTTTGTTATTTTTTTTAAAAACATTTTACATGATAGATAAATTCGAAATCGAACCAATTCATATTAATATTAACACTCGTTTACACAAAAAAGACTAATGTTGATGACCGGGATCACCTAACCGACCTCCGGTACCACATCCCCTAGCTACCCGAACTCGTGACCCTAACCCACGTTGATGATTCACCCCAGTTGTTTGAGTATTTGAGGGCCCAGGAACATCACCATCAACTGCAGGAGATTGCCTGAGATAGTCAGACAAATCAGCGTAGTCTTGTGTATGCATCGAAGGGGTACCGCCATAGCTGAGTTCATGACCCATGCCAGAGTAGTTGGGTTGTGTTTGAGTTGTTGGAGGGTGACCGGGACGATTGAAGGGAGACATTGGTGTGAATGATGCATCGAGGAAAAGTTGAAATGATTGTTGTGGTGTTTGGTAGATATATGGTTGTTGAAGGTTTTGGTTTTGAGATGTTTGAGCTTCTTGGCTATGGTAGGAGGAGGGACGATTGGTGTTAAATGATCGTTGTGTGTTTTGGCTAAGGCGGTTATGGTATGGTGATGTGTTGGGTGCATAGCGATATTGGGTCTCTTAAGATGATCTAGTTGTTGGTGGTGGTACGAGATATGCTCTTGGTGTTGTGGATGGATGTATGACATGTTAGGGTTGCATGTTTGTGTATTTTTGGAACGAAAAGTTTGACAGATAGGGGGTTGTGAGTAGCCGGTCTGGCAATGTTGTTGGGGGTTAGATGTTGAGCCTTCTGGTGTGTAAGTTGCCTGGCGTGGGTTGTATAGGTACATATCCTTGGCGATGAACTCAAATCCAACCGATATGTACCAAGCCATATAATTACGACTTGGTTTTTCTTCAGTTGGCATCACATCGTCAGTTAAGACATGGTCATGGCGGTGCTTCCATTTGCGACACTCAGATCTAGCGAAGCTTTGCCATGGGTTAAAGTTGCATTGGTCGTTAAATTTGCGTAGATGCCATTCTCCTAGGTTTGCTGGGGGATCTGGGATGTGTTGAAGCATACCGAACTGCAATTTAACACGATCACTATTGTGCATCTCCACAGTGGTGAATCTTATGATCGGTGTGCATGCAGTCCAAACGATTGCGTCTTGTTCGTTGATTTCATGGTCATGATCCAAATTTAGGTATGGACGCCAAATGAACTGAAATGTGAACATATGTTAGATTATAAATTTGGTAGAAGAAATTAACAAATTATTACGAAATAATTAGGTTAATGGCCATACATCTGTCGGTCGAAGGTGATCCAAGAGATTGCGATACTAGGTAATGCAGTGTCTAGGACATCTGTTATAACTCAAACCACGTGCCGACCATCTGCACCATAAAGGTAAAAATATTATCTAGAGATAATAATCGGTAAAGTAAGTAAATATAGTCCATTTTAAGAACTTACTTTTGTGCATACGGGAATGTGAAAGGGTTGTTGTTGACGGGCGCTAGGGACGGTAGTCTGGACCAACCCCATGCTTGGAGCAAAGCAACACATCTAGAAAAGGTAGATGTGTCTTTGTGTGAATTTTTACACAAAGAGCTATAAAGATAAGGCAGACAAGCGGATCCCCAACTGTAACTTCCTATTCTATCTACATGTCTTAGTAAAGGTAAATACATAACATGCATACTAGAACCACTACCTTCGAGAAATAAAAATGAGCCAATTAAAAGCATAATGTAACACCTAGTTTTTATTATTCGAGCCTTTTCGGTGGAATTCTCATATAACTCTAAGCTGTTATAATATACCTTAAGGCATGAAAGGAGTATACCTTGACCTCTCGAGTTATCATCTAACAAATCAGCATCCAAGAGGTCCATGCAAATCGAATTCTCATAGTTGATTTTACCATTTACCGCCTTACCTTCGATAGACAGTCCCAATAGCATGTAGACGTCTTCTAACATCATGGTACATTCACCAGTTGGAAACCAGAATGTGTGTGTCGTGGGACGCCATCTTTCACATAACGCAAGAATGAATTTATTTTCCATCGACCAAGACATTATTTTGCTTATATGTCCAAAGCCGGTGAGTTCGACATACGGTTGAATCATCGAGTCCATGTGTACATATTCGTGGACCCGAGTTCGAAACCTTGAAAATCCTATAAAAGAAACAACAAAATACGTTACTTTATAAAAGATAAACAACAAATTAAGTATAATTATTAAAACGTATTCTAGACAAATAACAGAAGAATTAAACGCTTACATAAGTTGCTATGTTTGCAACTGTGCCTCTGTGCGATTCACCCATTATGAGGAGAGACATCTTATCGGAGTAAATGTTGAAAAAATGTTTGTTGCAGATGAAAGAGGTTGTTGCAAATGAAAGAGTTGATGTTGTTGAGGAAGAAGTGAGTGTTGATGTGGAAAAAATGTGAGAGTTTCTTGGCTATTTATAAGGTGTGACATGCAAAAGTATGGATGCATGGAAAATGGTGATTGCATCTGCAAGCCAAATGGTTTGGCGCCCATGTGCAATTGTCACATTCTAGCGCCAATCAAAGTGGCGCCTCCCCTAGGATCATACGTGCTACATCTTTACCTAGCCTGGCGCATGCATGGCTCTTTATGCTTGGTTATGAGGTCTGCATGCAAGACATGGTGGCGCCAATTGGACTGGCGCCCATGTACAAGCATTACAAGCTAGCACCAATTGGACTAACGCTAGGGCTTGCATGATTGACACATGGCTTCCCTCTGGCTTGCATGTTTGACACATCACTTCTGTCTTGCTTGCATGTTTGACACATCACTTATGACTTGCTTGCATGTTTGACACATCACTTCCGTCTTGCTTACATGTTCGACACATCACTTCTGACTTGCTTACATGTTTGACACATCACGTCCGTCTAGCTTTGCATGTTTGACATATCACTTACCTATTTAAGTGTCTTACTATCTACATCCAACAATCAACACAAATTCATCTGCACCAAAACATTAATTTCCGTCTACACAAGAAATATTACAATGTCATATTCACCAAAATATACTATCAATGTTCACTGCAATGGTGAGACATATGAGTCTGAGTTATACGAGTTTTGTTTTCGAAACACCGATACTATCTGACTTACGATCAAGAGAAATTCAAATTTCTTGCATTTGAAAACACGAATTGAATCCTGCATAGGATCTGGTTTTGTGTCAAAGATCACGTATCAAAATCCAATTTTTTTTAGAACAGTCAATGCAAATTTTTCCCACTAAAGGTACGAGATGATGAAGATGTTGAATATATGTTTGTTAGTCACGAACATTCTGGTTGCAACTCTATTGAGTTGTATATTACTCTTCAACCAAGTATCCCATCTCAACAATCTCAAATAACTAATCAAGTTGAATCTGATGAATTTGATTCAGAAAACTCAGATGACACCGACCCAGAAGAAGAAGCAGAAGTCAATGTCATTGATGAAGAAGAAGAAGAGACCGAGACACAGGTCGATCATATGTTGAACAACAACATTGGAGATGATGATCAACCATCGCCATTACCTCAAAGTCATGTATACAATCCGCCTCAACATATGACAAACATGGATCTGCATGACGATGAAACATCCAACAGTGTTTTTTATAACCCATATCCACGATCAGAGGATGAGTTAAAAGTGGGAGACATGTTTCGCACTAAAGAAGAATGTGTGCAAGCTATCAAAAAATTTCACATGAATAGCTCTGTTGATTTCATTGTGAAACGCACTGATTCGAGAAGGTATGTCATCGAATGTTGTAACATCCTTTGTAAGTTTTGATGGGCTGCATCTCACAAAAAGAGAAGCGACTCTTGGGAGATAGCTTCTATAGACCCACCTCACAGTTGCATTGCAACTAACGTTGAACAAGATCACCGTAAATTAAGCGTTGCATTGATATGTCAAAACATTTTTCCGCTTGTTAACAAAGACCCATCAGTGAAAGTGAGTATAATAATATCTCATATCGTTACAAGATATAATTATACTCCATCTTACAAGAAAGCGTGGATTGCAAGGACAAAGGCTGTTGAACAGGTATTCGGCAACTGGGAGGATTCATACAAAGAATTTCCACAGTTTTAAGGGCATTTGACGTAGGCTGTCGATGGGGCCACATGACAACAAACCTTGCGGAATGTATGAACGGCGTATTCAAAGGCATTGGAAATCTACTAATAACCGCTTTGGTCAGAACAACCTATTATAGTTTGGCTTCTACCTTCGCAACCAGAGGTGAAAGATGGAGTGCATTGTTAATGTCATGTCAAATATTCAGTGAATGTTGTATGAAAGTGATGAAAGAGGAAAGTATCAAAGCTAGCACACACGCGGTTACAATCTTTGACCGTCATAGGCAAAATTTCAGCGTACAGGAAACAATGGACCACAATGAGGGGAGGCCAAATTTATCCTATGCTGTCAAACTAAACAGAAGTTGGTGCGACTGTGGAAAGTTCCAGGCCTTTCGTATTCCTTTCTCCCATGTAATTGCGGCATGCACTCATACTCGCCAGGATGCTTACAACCATCTATCTGATGTTTACAAGGCCATTACCGTCATGAATGTGTATAACAAAAGCTTCTCAGTGCTACCAATGGAGGAATATTGGCCTCCATATGAAGGTGACATAGTTTGGCACAACAATAAGATGCGAAGAAAGAAAAAAGGACGGCCAAAAAACACGCGTATTAGAACAGAAATGGATACGACTGATAAAATGATAAGACTATGTAGTACTCCCTCCGGTCTCATATGTAAGCAAAAAAAAAAAATTTGGAGTCTCAAATATAAGCAAAAATTAATTACAATGGTTACAATTAAATATACCATTCCAATTTTACCCTCAAATTTAGTTTTTCAATATTCATGTTTATTCCTATAATAACTCCACTTTTTACACTTCCAAAAGAGCATTTATTCTGAAACGTTGCATTTGTTATCATTGGCTTTTGAAAAGTCATATCCTATTATAAATGGTGCAGTATCATCTTGTACAAAACTCCATGAGTCTTGTTCTTCCTTTTTTTTTATACTCTAAAAATGGCAAACCCACATCATTTAGCTAATGAGTTTCCATCTTTTGATTTAGGTATCGAAGACAATAAAGTTCCTGAAACAATTCAAACTCCAACAAATGAAAGTGCAGAAAATATCACTCCAAAGAATGAAAGTGAAAATGCTCTAACTCCAACAAATGAAAACACCATTGTTGAATACTTAGATATGGATGAGTTTGATCTGAACAAATTACCAGCATTGAACTTTGGTGTCAAG
This sequence comes from Lathyrus oleraceus, assembly GCF_024323335.1. Lineage (NCBI taxonomy): Eukaryota > Viridiplantae > Streptophyta > Magnoliopsida > Fabales > Fabaceae > Lathyrus > Lathyrus oleraceus. The sequence continues at coordinate 613,047,845 of NC_066583.1, forward strand.
AAAGAAGAGGTTAAAGATATGATAAAAATTTACTTAGATTATTTAAACTAGGTGTGTTCTTATTTGGATTTTTATGATGTTTAATGTTTCTTTGTTGTTTCTATTGCACTGTTAAAGAATTGTACTGCTATGTTTCTTTATGATTGTGATGTTTAATGTTTATTTTTCTAATCATCTTCTATTGGTTTTTTGGAGTAATGTCATTGTCTATTTTATTTTTCATTTGTTAAAAAATTCTAACGTGCAGTACCAGTGCCATCAGTAAGGAACTAACATGCATTCTTCATGAAACTAACTAGTAAGTCTAATGTAAACTAACTAGCATTCTTCATATTTTCTTCTTATTGTAATGTACAGTACCAATAATATGAAATAGGTAGTACAACACATAAACTAATAAGTCTAATGTAACTAACTAGCATTCTTCATATTTCCTTCTCCATGTAAATTCCATGATCTAGAACCAACCTCCTGTAAGTTCGTACCTTAATTATCACTGTTTAAATATTGAAAAGTATTTTCAACTAACTCTCGGTCACATTTTAGTTGCGTAGGTAGTATGCCTCGATTAAGCAACACTTCTTTCTTCATATGGGGAATTCGGTAATTATTAGATCCTTTAATTTTCATGATTTCAATCATACAAGATTGAAGTGTGAGAAAAATTTTGTCAGATTGTTTGCTAGAAAAATTATCATATGAGTTTTGCACAACTTCAATGAGTTCATCAACTGATTTTGAAACTTCCTTTTGTTGTAATGATTGAATGGCATTGAAAAAACCCAGATCTAAAACATTTAAATCAGGAGAATTCGGTGGTTGACAAGATAAACGGATGTCAAATCCTCCTTCAGAAGCTGCTTTACGAAATTCTTCATCGTCAATAGAAACATGACACGGAGCATTATCTTGTTGTATATAAATTGTTTCCATTGCATGTTCTCTCGGCCATTTTTCTTTAATTGCAGGTAACACTTTATTGATTAGAAAATTTCGACTAACTTCTTTAGTGATAGAAGTAATCGGTTTAGTTTCAAGTGTACCCGAAGCTCTATTGATACTTGACCTTTTTGCTGCAACTTTTTGAACAAGAGGAAAGACGCCAATTTTTCCCGAAAATATCTCCTTATCACCGTCATCAAATCTAGGCCTAGCGACTGCTACTAAAAACATGACTTTTCCAATAAAATTTTTCTTTTTGCATGTGCGATATGGCTCATCCTCATTTTCAAGAAGGTAGTAGTTAGCTGATTTTTTGGTCATGTAGAACCATTTTTCATCTATGTGGACGATATTATGCATAGACTTAAACTCCGGATCATGAGGAAGACTAGTTTCTTCAAGCATGGACAAGCAAAATCTAAGACGATCTTTCATATTGCTATCTTTCATTTGTGGCTTTAGAGCATTTGAATGCCGACGCAAAGTCCCATCCTTTACAAACTTAAACAATGCTGTTTTGCTAATGCCCAAGGCAAATGCGAGGCTCTGAAGAGTGCTACGTTTAGCTAACGAAATATCCCGCACTTTTTCAATATCTACCGCAACTCTTTTCCGACCACAATTTTTTGTTCTTTTATGAGACGCATCACCTGTTTGAGATACTTGCTTCCAAATTCGATAAATAACATCGATGGATACCGAGTATTTGGATGCCAACCATATAACAGTTCCGGATTTTAGTTTTCCACCACAACTATTCTTTATCAATAATTGAGCAATTATTTTCCGTTGATCATTGTTTAAAAATGATCTTTTTTTCCTAAAAGTTTCAGGTTCATGTTGAACCATTGTGGACACTGCATGAAAAAATTGAAAATAATTAAGAAACAAGTATATGCTGTTACGCTGCTACTGTCTCATGTTTGTTACTACATGTTCTTATTGGCAAACAAAATATGGCTCTGTAATGAATAGAAGACAAATGATGACACTCCATTTATATTAATTTATGCATGTCTCATGTTTGTTGCTAATGCATGACTCATGCATGTTTTATATTTATAAACAAAATATGACAATGTAGTAATGAATAGAAAACAAAAAGTAATGATATGATATGAAAAAAAGATGACACAGTAATGATATGAACAAACAAAAATATAATGATATGATAAAAAATCTTACTAGCTGCAATACTTTCAGTTTCTCCATCACTTTCATATTGATTAAATTCAGTCTCCTCTCCATCTTCTTCATTTGGAATAAATTCACTCTCTGCAATTTTATAAAACAGTATTAAAAGTGAAAAAAATTAATTAAGTTGTTCAAAAATTATCTAACATAAAAGTATTAGAGCATATTACCTTCTTCCATGACATGAACTTCATTTGAATATAAAGCATCAACATCAATGTCCTCATTAATATTAAAAAAACCATGTTCAAAATCATTTTCACAATTGAACATATTAGCTTCTTCCATGTATTCTTCATTTGATGAACTACCATGTAGGTCCTTAAAAGACAAGTTAAAATTACTTGAAGAAGGATCATTTAGATTAATGGATGGTGCTATGTTGCATTCCATCATTTCATGATCAATATATGGAGTGTTTAGATCAATATTAAGAGGCATTTTTATGAGAACCAAAAGATAATGATACAGGAAATGTAAAATTTTGGCTATGAAAATGAGAACCAAAAGCTTTAGTATTTATAGAACTCACTATGAAAATGTTAAATTTCTACAGGGCGGGACCATGGAAATTTAGGCGGGTGGAGAATACAGTAAATGGACTAAGAAGTGTTGTTTTTAGGCGGGACAAATTTCTACAGGAAATTTTAGTAAGAGTAAGTGGAATATATAACCACTAAATGACTAACCATTAAATGGTATTAATAAAAATTGACTAACCATTAAATGGTTATAATAAAAATATTAATTTATTTCTAAATTAATAAATAAGGGTAAATATGGAAAAAAATGTATATTTTCCATTACTTAAATGAATATATAGCCACTTTCTTAAAGGGTGAGTTTTTTTTTTTGCTTACATATGAGACCGGAGGGAGTATATGTCGTCAACCAGGACATAATAAGAACAACTGTTTGAATCAAGGAGCAACATCTGCATCATAAGATAATATCTCCTTTTAATTTTTGTAACCTTGGATTTTTATATATCATTATCTTTTTGTTACAACAAGGTTCACAACAAACATCACTACAACATAAGCAAACTTAAAACATAACATTTCTAACTGATTACAACAATCAAACTTATGTCATCTCGTCCAAACATCATTTCCATAACATCCTTATCAGTTTTGACTCGCACCCAACAAAATATACTATCGAGTCTCTCAATACTTCTAATTTTTCCCCTTACGGTATTTTTCCCTCTTCAGTTGATCGAAACTATAAATGTTCCAGAAGCATCAACATCGGAGGTTTGTCTCTCGAATAAACCATTTTTCCATAGCGGCGACGAACACCTAACATGTTTGCAATATGATGAAATGAGATGTGGAAAAATGATTCACACAACACATCTATTTATAACACAAAAAATTGCACATTACACTGAGGCGTCAGACCAATTGGCGCATCCTCTACAAAATAAACATGGGCGCCAATTGGATTGACAACACCATGTGCTGTAGCCACTCCAATTGACGCCTCCTCTCTAAGTTTAAGAGCTGACGCCAATTGGTCTAGCGCCTCCTCTAAAAAATGGGATAGATTGAGATATTTTTTGAAATTAGGGTTATTTTGGATTTTTTTATTTAAAATTAGGGATATTTGAATAAAAATTTCTCACTTAGCGCGGAATAATTTTTTTTAATTCATTATTACGGCATTTTAAGTAATTAATTCGAATAAAAGACTTCTGAGAAGAGATTCTTCAAATTTCATTCAAATATTTTTACTGAAAATTTTAAGATTAAAATATAAATATATAATGAAAAGTAGATGTGAAATGAGAATTTCAAAAGTTTTATATCAAAATTAAAATTTCAAAAAGTTGAGGGAATAATCTTTAAAATATTGAAATTAAGAATCAGTCTATAATTTTAAAATATTTAAGGACTATTCTTGAAAACTTATAACTACTAATTTGAAAATTTTAACAAATATAGAGACTGCATTCTTCGATCATCTTTAATAGTGCAACACAACACATCTTAAAAAGTTTAAGTGAATTTCACTTTGCCGTATGTCTTTAAATATCCCATTATTTTTTTTTTCAATTGTACAATTCCTAGAAATTTATAATAGACCCCATAATTTAACCTGCATATAAATATTTTATTTATATTTAAATTTGATTTTAAATTCAAATATTACTTTAAGTTTTTTAATTAATTGCAAGAAATTTATTTAACAAAAATAATTTAAATAATTATAATAGTAAAATATAACTTTTTGGAGTTTGCCGATTCAAACCCATGAGTGATATGCCATCTATTTGATATTTTCCCTAAATCATTTAAAGTATGCCTAGAAGACAATGATGGAGGTTGATTATCTCTCATCTAAATTTCTACAAGTATCTCCTAATGACCTTGAAATGATCTTGACAAATAGTATTCCATTTATATGAAAATTTATTATCTGAATATCTTGTCCTTTCAACAGATCTTAGAAGTTTTCGGGTTAGTTGTTTGAACCAAACTTGTCAAATCTACTAGTCTTTTGATTATGTTATTTCATGTATCATTATAAGTTTACCATAATAACCATGACAAAACTTACATTTTCATGTAACTGAATAATTATTCTATTTCAAGTACAAACAACAAATGAAATCTAACATACTTGGATAATCACGTGTCTCCCCATTTATAATAACAATATCGATATTGTTAGACCTTCTCAAATATTCCGCTCTAAATATATTGATCATGAAACTTTATAAATCTCTCTAAACATTTAATTGCAATTTCTTTTTTCCAACTCGAACACATATGTAAATGAGATCTATATACCCATAAACGAATAGCAATAGTGTATTTTAGAAATCGTGAGAATTTATCTTATCACTTGTATCAACCCTCGTTTGCAAATTCTGGATTTTTTACCTAATTAACCCACATTTTCGAAGAAATTCCCAAAATAATCCACTTTTCAAAAAAATTCCCAATATGCCCCACTTTTAGAGGGAGGCGCCAATTGGATTGGCGCTCCCTCTTAAAAATTGCAAGGAGGCGCCAATTGAATTGGCTAGGGCACCTGCCCTAGCCAATCCAATTGGCGCCTATGTGTAATTTTTAAGAGGGGGCGCCAATCCAATTGGCGCCTCCCTTAAAAAAGCCTCAAATGAAAAAACTTCCAACATGAAAGTTGTAGATCTTTTCAAGACAATGAATTTGGATATAAATTTTGCAATATTTGGATTTTGTTTGAGAAAGTTATGGGCAGTTGAAGTTGGACTTCTGAGTTTTTCAACTGTTATCAGACCGATAATGTTTTTTATTATTGCATGTGTTTCTTTTAGGAATATGAATTATTGTCCAACATAACATTTAAACTAGACATCTTAAATTTTCCAATGCACTTGGTCCCACCTCAAAATAATTAAAAATGAGTGAGTTAGGTCCCTGCGAACTTGACCCAAAATTAGGGTTTCTGTCAAAATGACCTATAATGTTTTGAAATTAATGATGAGCTTCCAAGTTTCGAATGGATTTTTGATGAACATGAAAGTTGTTCATATGGCGACTGTTGTTAAAACTTGAATGGAGGCGCCAATTGGATTGGCTAGGGCAGGTGCCCTAGCCTAGGGTAGGTGCCCTAGCCAATCCAATTGGCGCCTATGTGTATGTTTTAAAAGGAGGCGCCAACTCAATTGCCGAGTCCCTCATAAAATGCCTTTTTTGTCTTATAAATAGATGCGTAGTGTGACCTATTGTTCCACAATTCATATAATCATTTGGCTATCATGTTTGGTGTTCGTCGCCGATACGGTAAGGTGATTTATGCGAGAGACAAACCTCAATTGCTGATGCTGTTTTGGAACATCACCACGTTAGATCAACTGAAGAGGGAGCTGGTTCGATGGTTAGACGGGAAAATACCAGAAGGGGAAAAAATCAGAAGTATTGAGAGACTTGACAGTATCTTTGGTTGGGTGCGAATGAAGACTGATAAGGATGCTAGGGAAATGATGTTCGGTCGAGACGATATTAATTTGATTGTTGTAATCAGTTAGAATTATTTATGTTTTCAGATGTTTTGTACTGATGTTGGTTATGAAACTCGTTGTAACAAGAACTTAATGATATATAATGATTGATTGTTACACAAATACAATGTTACAAAAAGCATAAGATCTAGATACAATGTTACAAATAGCTTAAGATATAGATATCATGTTACAATAAGCTTAAGATCTAGATGATGCTCCTTGATTGGGACAGTTGTTTTTGTTGTGTCCTGGTTGACGACAGATACTACATAATCTTATCACTTTATCTGTGGAATCCATCTTTGTTCTTATACGTGTGCTGTTTGGCCTTCCTTTCTTCTTTCTACGCATCTCTTCATTGTGCCAAACAATGTCTCCTTCATATGGAGGCCAGTAATCCTCCATTGGTAGTACTGAAAAGCTTTGACTATATACATTCATGATGGTGTTGGCCTTGTACACATCAGATAAATGGGTGTAAGCGTCTTGACGAGTATAAGCGCATGCTGCAATGACATGGGAGCAAGGTATGCGGAAGGCCTGAAATTTTCCACAATCGCACCAACTTCTGTGTAGTTTAACCGCGTAGGCTAAATTTGGTCTCCCCTCGCTGTTGCCCATTGTTTCCTGGACGCTGAAATTTTGTCTATGACGGTCAAACACTGTTACAGCGTGTGTCGTAGCTTTGATGCTCTCCTCTTTCATGACCTTCATGCAACATTCACTGAATACTTGTCCGGACATTAACACTGCACTCCATCTTTCACCTCTGCTTGCGAACATAGAAGCCAACCTATAATAGGTTGATCTTACCAAGGCGGTTATGGGCAGGTTTCGAATTCCTTTGAAAACCCCGTTCATGCATTCCACAATGTTTGTTGTCATGTGGCCCCATCGACAACCACCGTCAAATGCTCTTGTCCACTGCTCTACTGGGATGTTATTTATCCATCTCCCCGCGTCTTCATTAGACAGTCGAATCTCATCACGATAATATTGAAAAGACGGTTGAGTTAAAGCATACCCAACATTCACCACCTTCTTGCGAAGATTCTTATCTTTTATAGCACGCATGAAGTTTTATGCAATGTGTCTGATACAGTAGACATGTGTAGAAGGAGGATCATGCCATCCGTTGTCATGGTTGTTGTAGGCACTTTCGATGGCAGCATGTCTATCAGAAATCAGACATAGATTGGCTTGTGGAGCGACATGCGTTCTGAGATGTCGAAGAAAGAAACCCCATCCAACAGCCGTTTCACCTTCAACAAGAGCAAAGGCAATGGGAAATACATTGTTGTTACCGTCTTGTGCAACTGCCATGAGCAACGTACCCTTGTATTTTCCGTATAACCAAGTGCCATCAATTTGCAGGAGAGGTTTGCAGAAAGCGAAACCTTTGATGCACGGGTCAAATGCCCAAAAGAGACGGTGAAATATTCTATTACCTGTAGCACAGGTTGTAACACCCTTCTAAAATACCCCAATATTTAATTAAAACAACATATAAAACTCAGAGTAATTATGCAGTTAAGGGTGTCACACACAAACACTGTACACCATTCACCAATATAACGGTCATGCTCTTTATTGATTCAAAACATAAGCATTTGCATAAAACGCAGCGGATAGAAATCTCATCAATCATGTAAAACATTGCATGTAAAATGGTTCATAACCAACAATAAAACATTTAAAACAAGTTAAAACATCCCATCCCGATGTTACATCTATCAGAGCACGACCCACTAAGGAGACTACACTAGACTCCAAGCATTAGCTTCTACTCAACTCATTGCTCGTTACCTGAAAAATAGTTGTAAGGGTGAGTTCCTCAATCGATATAATAAGCATTATAAATTATCATGTCATGTTAAGTAAATAACACATTTCATCACCCAAATCAGATTACACATTCAGCAACGGCAACATCAACTCAATCATACTCATACTCAATGTCAACACAACCACACGTATAATATTGGAATACATCCATTCATATTATACGCCATACATACGTTATGCAATGAGACTCCACACATGCGGTACCGACTATTCTTGAACATATAGTTCAAGCTCACCGATCAATCCAGATACGGCTACTAAGCTCACTAGTCCCACTCATTTGAGACCTAGTGACTCACTCACTAATTCCTCACTATGGGAATTAGCTACAGCCCCAAAGGCTATGCTATGCACACTAATCACCTAGCATGCAAACATCAACAACAACTCCACAATGATTCACTCACTAATTCCTCACTATGGGAATTAGCTACAACCCCAAGGGCTATGCTATGCACGCTAATCATCTAGCAATGCAACATCAACGACAATCCACAATGGACATATGCTCACACTCTAAGCCATACAATAGTCCATTCACAAATACATGCATAATATATACATTCACAGCATTATGCATACCATCAGACATCATCAACACATGTATCAAAACATCATATCATGTCAAATAATTAATCACAGTATTAGCACACTCTACTAATACCCTTACTGCTCAAGACAACGGGAAATAATCCCTATTACATCGTACACCAATATAGGCAACCATCAATTTGGCACACAACATTTTAAATAACAATTTTTCCACTTTGCAACAGTGTTAACCGGTTAACGCCCTGGGTTAACCGGTTAACGCAGGCAGAACACGCTTCCTGGCAATTCACAACAGTGTTAACCGGTTAACGCCCTGGGTTAACCGGTTAACGCAAACAGAACATCAGATTCTCAGAAACACAACAGTGTTAACCGGTTAACACCCTGGGTTAACCGGTTAACGCAGACAAAACAGCAAATTTACACAATTCAAAACAGTGTTAACCGGTTAACACCCTGGGTTAACCGGTTAACGCAAGACAGAAAGCTGTTCCTGCGCTAACACAAGGCAGAATGCAGAATTTCCGCATTTTCCGCCGTTGGAGGACTTCCGGACCTCCGATTCCAATTCCGTGAAAAGCTATACGTTCGGGAAATCACTACCCATCCGATTACCGATTAAATTTCAGATTTAACACAACTTATTCATCACAATTTTCAGCATTCCTAATCCCAATTAGGGTCAATTCAACGGTTTATCACTACCCATTACATGCTAACCCATAATACCCATTAAACGACGATAAACCCCCCTTACCTGAGTTAATCCGGCAACTTTGAGCTTTCAAGCTTTTCCGTTCTCAAACCCTTGCTCTCTAGCTCTTCCTCTTGCTCTGCCTCTTTCAGCCGCTTCTCTGAGTTTCACGTGAAAACCTTTTCTTTTTCAAAATGAGACTTTTCTCTTATTTCCAACTTATATATTTTCCAATAATTATTATTATCCCAATAATAATAATAATTCAATAATTCCAAAATAATAATAATAATAATCCAATTATCTAATTAAATTAATAAATATATTATTAACTTAATTTAAATAATTACCATATTATTATCGGGGTGTTACAACTCTCCCCCACTAAAAGAGTTTTCGTCCTCGAAAACATACCTCAAGCGAACAACTCTGGGTAAGACTCCTTCATCTTACTCTCCAGTTCCCAAGTCACATTGCCACCTGCTGGTCCTCCCCAAGCTACCTTCACCAAGGCAATCTCTTTACCCCGCAACTGCTTCAACTCTCGATCCTCGATCCTCATAGGTGATGTTTCAACAGTCAGGTTATCTCTCACCTGTACATCATCTATTTGGACTACATGCGACGGATCATGAATGTACCTCCTCAGCTGAGACACATGAAAAACCTCATGCAAATTCGCAAGCGACGGCGGTAAAGCGATACGATAGGCTACCTCTCCTATCCTCTCCAAAATCTGATAAGGACCAATAAATCGAGGTGTCAACTTTTTCGACTTCAAAGCTCGCCCAACACCAGTTATCGGAGTAACACGAAGAAACACATGATCTCCCTCTTGAACTCAAGTGACTTCCTCCTCTTATCATGATAACCCTTCTGACGACTCTGAGCAATTCTCATCTTCTCCTGAATCATCTTAATCTTTTCCGTAGTTTGTTGAACAATCTCCGGTCCAACCACAACACTCTCACCGGACTCATACCAACATAAAGGTGTCCGACATCTCCTACCATACAAAGCTTCAAACGGTGCCATACCAATGCTCGAATGAAAACTATTGTTGTAGGTAAACTCAATCAAAGGTAAATAACAATCCCAAGCACCTCCCTTCTCCAGAACACAAGCCCTCAAAAGATCCTCCAGTGACTGAATCGTCCTCTCAGTCTGACCATCAGTCTGCGGATGATATGCAGAACTTAATCTCAGCTTAGTTCCCAAAGCCCTCTGCAAACCTTCCCAGAACTTCGATGTAAATCTAGGATCTCTGTCCGAAACAATACTAGACGGAATACCATGCAAACTTACAATCTTCTCAATATACAACTCGGCTAATCTCTCTAACGGATAATCCATTCTGATCGGAATGAAATGAGCCGACTTTGTCAATCTGTCAACAATCACCCAAATAGCTTCAAAATTCTTACTTGTCCTCGGTAAACCAGAAACAAAATCCATACTGATACTATCCCACTTCCACTCTGGAATAGCCAACGGTTGCATTAGCCCAGACGGCTTCTGATGCTCAATCTTTGACTTCTGACAAGTCAAACAGGAATAAACAAAACTCGCAATTTCTTTCTTCATTCCCGGCCACCAAAATAACTTTTTCAAATCATGATACATCTTCGTAGCTCCAGGATGAATACTCAGGCCACTACGATGTCCTTCTTCTAGAATACTCTTCTTAAGTTCGGTAACATCCGGAATACACACCCGATTACCAAATTTCAAAATGCCATTCTCATCAACTCTGAATTCACCACCTTGACCTTGATTCACTAGAGTCAACTTATCAACCAAAAGCACATCGGATTTCTGACCCTTTCTGATCTCATCCAGAATACCACTCGTTAACTTCAACATTCCCAATTTAACACTATTGTGAGTACTCTCACACACCAAACTCAAGTCTCTAAACTGCTCAATTAAATCCAATTCCTTAACCATTAACATAGACATATGCAATGATTTCCGACTCAATGCATCAGCCACTACGTTTGCTTTACCCGGATGGTAATTCAAACCAAAGTCATAATCCTTCAGAAATTCTAACCATCTCCTCTGTCTCATATTCAGCTCTTTCTGATCAAACAAATACTTTAAACTTTTATGGTCACTGAAAACCTCAAATCTTGACCCATACAAGTAATGCCTCCATAATTTCAGAACAAATACCACAGCTGCCAACTCTAAATCATGTGTCGGATAGTTCCTCTCATGAACCCTCAGTTGTCTCGAAGCATAAGCTATAACCTGCTTACTCTGCATCAACACACCACCCAAACCCAACAATGAAGCATCACAGTAAACCTCAAATGATTCCGACGAACTCGGTAATATCAGAATAGGAGCAGTAGTCAACCTTCTCTTTAACTCTTGGAAACCTTCTTCACATTTTGAGTCCCAAACAAATGCTTGCCCCTTTCTAGTCAACATCGTCAACGGTAACGCCAACTTAGAAAATCCCTCAATGAACTTCCTATAATAACCAGCCAAGCCAAGAAAACTTCAAATCTCAGCAACAGACTTCGGAGCTTCCCACTTAGACACCGCTTCTATCTTAGAAGGATCAACAACAACACCACCTCTTGAAATCACATGACCAAGAAAACTAACCTCTTCTAAACAAAATTCACACTTTGACAGTTTAGCAAATAACTTCTTTTCTCGTAGAACTTCTAAAACCACTCTCAAATGCTCAGCATGCTCTTCTTCAGATTTCGAATACACCAAAATGTCATCAATAAACACCACCACAAACTTGTCTAGGTACGGATGGAAAATCCTATTCATATACTCCATAAATACTCCAGGCGCATTAGTCACACCAAAAGGCATTACAGAATACTCATAATGTCCATACCTCGTTCTGAAAGCGGTCTTCTGAATATCCTCAGTTTTCACACGTATCTGATGATACCCAGATCTCAAATCTATCTTGCTGAACACACTCACACCAACCAACTGGTCCATCAGATCATCAATCCTCGGTAAAAGATACCGATTCTTGATCGTCACTTTGTTCAGTTGCCTGTAGTCCACACACAACCTCATAGTACCTTCTTTCTTCTTAACCAATAACACTGGTGCACCCCACGGTGACACACTCGGACGAATAAACTTCTTATCCAACAGATCTTCCAACTGACTCTTCAATTCAGTTAACTCAACAGCAGACATACGGTACGGAGCCATCGATATCGGTCTAGTACCAGGTACCAAATCAATCGAGAACTCAACTTCACGCTCTGGCGGCAATTCATTCACTTCTCCCGGAAACACATCAGGGAAATCACACACCACAGCCAGATCACAAATCACCAGTTTATCTTTAGCCTCCAAAGTCGCTAACAGCATAAACAACTCTGCCCCATTTGCTACTTCCTCATTCACCTGCCTCGCTGATAGAAACAAATCCTTTCCTTCCTCAACCTCAGGAAATATCACAGTCTTATCAAAACAGTTGATATAAACTCGGTTACACACCAACCAGTTCATACCCAGAATAACATCAATCTGCACTAACGGAAGACACACAAGGTCTATCCCAAAGTCTCTACCAATACCAAAAATACTCAAAGGACAACTCAAACAAACTGAAGTAGTAGTCACTGAACCCTTCGCAGGAGTATCAATCACCATACTACCCAACATCTCAGATATCTCTAACTTGAGTTTCACAGCACAATCCAAAGATATAAAGGAATGAGTAGCACCGGTGTCAATAATAGCTACAAGAGGAAAACCATTTATATAACACGTACCTCTGATCAAACGATCATCTGCAGAAGTCTCAGAACCCGATAAGGCAAAGACCTTGCCTCCTGACTGATTCTCCTTCTTCGGCTTAGGACACTGTGGACTGATATGACCCACCTCTCCACAGTTGAAACAAGTTACAGTCTTCAACCGGCACTCTGCAGCCAAATGACCACCTTTGCCACACTTGAAACACTTCATCTCAGCACTGGTACACTCATGGACACGATGTCCAGCCCGACCACATCTATAACACTTAGCAGGGGCACTAGAGTCTCCCCCACTAGGTCTCTTCATCCCACTCTGTCTCTGAAAACCTTTGCCAGCTGCATACGGTTTTCCACGATCATTCTGATTCTTGCCTTTTCTATCAACCCTTTGCTGATAGCTCTCTGCTCTGGCTTTGGAATCCTGTTCAAAAATCCTGCAACAATCAACCAAGTCAGAAAACACTCTGATCCGTTGGTATCCAATAGCCTGCTTGATCTCGGGACGTAACCCGTTCTCAAACTTCACACATTTCGAAAATTCTCCAGCAGCCTCATTATAGGGAGTGTAATATTTCGACAGCTCTGTGAACTTAGCAGCATACTCCGTAACAGACTTGTTACCCTGCTTCAACTCTAAGAACTCTATCTCTTTCTTTCCTCTGACATCTTCTGGAAAGTACTTCCTCAGGAATCTCTCTCTGAACACAGCCCAAGTGATTTCAGCATTCCCAGCAGTTTCCAACTCAGTGCGGGTAGCAACCCACCAATCATCAGCTTCTTCTGACAGCATATGCGTACCGAACCTGACCTTCTGGTTATCGGAACACTCAGTCACTCGGAAGATTCTCTCGATCTCCTTCAACCACTTCTGAGCGCCATCTGGATCGTATGCTCCTTTGAACATTGGAGGATTGTTCTTCTGGAACTCACTCAGTTGACGAGCAGCTCCCATTCCCACCACATTCGGATTCCCTCCAAGTACTCCAGCTAGCATACCCAGAGCCTCAGCAATCGCAGCATCGTCTCTACCTCTTCCAGCCATCTCTATTCTGAAAACCCAACGAGCTAAACAATAAGTACTGATAGGGTTACACAACACCTATCCCGTACAGGGGAAACAGAATAATTACGACTCGACTCGACCGACTATGCTCTGATACCACTAATGTAACACCCTTCTAAAATACCCCAATATTTAATTAAAACAACATATAAAACTCAGAGTAATTATGCAGTTAAGGGTGTCACACACAAACACTGTACACCATTCACCAATATAACGGTCATGCTCTTTATTGATTCAAAACATAAGCATTTGCATAAAACGCAGCGGATAGAAATCTCATCAATCATGTAAAACATTGCATGTAAAATGGTTCATAACCAACAATAAAACATTTAAAACAAGTTAAAACATCCCATCCCGATGTTACATCTATCAGAGCACGACCCACTAAGGAGACTACACTAGACTCCAAGCATTAGCTTCTACTCAACTCATTGCTCGTTACCTGAAAAATAGTTGTAAGGGTGAGTTCCTCAATCGATATAATAAGCATTATAAATTATCATGTCATGTTAAGTAAATAACACATTTCATCACCCAAATCAGATTACACATTCAGCAACGGCAACATCAACTCAATCATACTCATACTCAATGTCAACACAACCACACGTATAATATTGGAATACATCCATTCATATTATACGCCATACATACGTTATGCAATGAGACTCCACACATGCGGTACCGACTATTCTTGAACATATAGTTCAAGCTCACCGATCAATCCAGATACGGCTACTAAGCTCACTAGTCCCACTCATTTGAGACCTAGTGACTCACTCACTAATTACTCACTATGGGAATTAGCTACAGCCCCAAAGGCTATGCTATGCACACTAATCACCTAGCATGCAAACATCAACAACAACTCCACAATGATTCACTCACTAATTCCTCACTATGGGAATTAGCTACAACCCCAAGGGCTATGCTATGCACGCTAATCATCTAGCAATGCAACATCAACGACAATCCACAATGGACATATGCTCACACTCTAAGCCATACAATAGTCCATTCACAAATACATGCATAATATATACATTCACAGCATTATGCATACCATCAGACATCATCAACACATGTATCAAAACATCATATCATGTCAAATAATTAATCACAGTATTAGCACACTCTACTAATACCCTTACTGCTCAAGACAACGGGAAATAATCCATATTACATCGTACACCAATATAGGCAACCATCAATTTGGCACACAACATTTTAAATAACAATTTTTCCACTTTGCAACAGTGTTAACCGGTTAACGCCCTGGGTTAACCGGTTAACGCAGGCAGAACACGCTTCCTGGCAATTCACAACAGTGTTAACCGGTTAACGCCCTGGGTTAACCGGTTAACGCAAACAGAACAGCAGATTCTCAGAAACACAACAGTGTTAACCGGTTAACACCCTGGGTTAACCGGTTAACGCAGACAAAACAGCAAATTTACACAATTCAAAACAGTGTTAACCGGTTAACACCCTGGGTTAACCGGTTAACGCAAGACAGAAAGCTGTTCCTGCGCTAACACAAGGCAGAATGCAGAATTTCCGCATTTTCCGCCGTTGGAGGACTTCCGGACCTCCGATTCCAATTCCGTGAAAAGCTATACGTTCGGGAAATCACTACCCATCCGATTACCGATTAAATTTCAGATTTAACACAACTTATTCATCACAATTTTCAGCATTCCTAATCCCAATTAGGGTCAATTCAACGGTTTATCACTACCCATTACATGCTAACCCATAATACCCATTAAACGACGATAAACCCCCTTACCTGAGTTAATCCGGCAACTTTGAGCTTTCAAGCTTTTCCGTTCTCCAACCCTTGCTCTCTAGCTCTTCCTCTTGCTCTGCCTCTTTCAACCGCTTCTCTGAGTTTCACGTGAAAACTTTTCTTTTCAAAATGAGACTTTTCTCTTATTTCCAACTTATATATTTTCCAATATTATTATTATCCCAATAATAATAATAATTCAATAATTCCAAAATAATAATAATAATAATCCAATTATCTAATTAAATTAATAAATATATTATTAACTTAATTTAAATAATTACCATATTATTATCGGGGTGTTACAACTCTCCCCCACTAAAAGAGTTTTCGTCCTCGAAAACATACCTCAAGCGAACAACTCTGGGTAAGACTCCTTCATCTTACTCTCCAGTTCCCAAGTCACATTGCCACCTGCTGGTCCTCCCCAAGCTACCTTCACCAAGGCAATCTCTTTACCCCGCAACTGCTTCAACTCTCGATCCTCGATCCTCATAGGTGATGTTTCAACAGTCAGGTTATCTCTCACCTGTACATCATCTATTTGGACTACATGCGACGGATCATGAATGTACCTCCTCAGCTGAGACACATGAAAAACCTCATGCAAATTCGCAAGCGACGGCGGTAAAGCGATACGATAGGCTACCTCTCCTATCCTCTCCAAAATCTGATAAGGACCAATAAATCGAGGTGTCAACTTTTTCGACTTCAAAGCTCGCCCAACACCAGTTATCGGAGTAACACGAAGAAACACATGATCTCCCTCTTGAACTCAAGTGACTTCCTCCTCTTATCATGATAACCCTTCTGACGACTCTGAGCAATTCTCATCTTCTCCTGAATCATCTTAATCTTTTCCGTAGTTTGTTGAACAATCTCCGGTCCAACCACAACACTCTCACCGGACTCATACCAACATAAAGGTGTCCGACATCTCCTACCATACAAAGCTTCAAACGGTGCCATACCAATGCTCGAATGAAAACTATTGTTGTAGGTAAACTCAATCAAAGGTAAATAACAATCCCAAGCACCTCCCTTCTCCAGAACACAAGCCCTCAAAAGATCCTCCAGTGACTGAATCGTCCTCTCAGTCTGACCATCAGTCTGCGGATGATATGCAGAACTTAATCTCAGCTTAGTTCCCAAAGCCCTCTGCAAACCTTCCCAGAACTTCGATGTAAATCTAGGATCTCTGTCCGAAACAATACTAGACGGAATACCATGCAAACTTACAATCTTCTCAATATACAACTCGGCTAATCTCTCTAACGGATAATCCATTCTGATCGGAATGAAATGAGCCGACTTTGTCAATCTGTCAACAATCACCCAAATAGCTTCAAAATTCTTACTTGTCCTCGGTAAACCAGAAACAAAATCCATACTGATACTATCCCACTTCCACTCTGGAATAGCCAACGGTTGCATTAGCCCAGACGGCTTCTGATGCTCAATCTTTGACTTCTGACAAGTCAAACAGGAATAAACAAAACTCGCAATTTCTTTCTTCATTCCCGGCCACCAAAATAACTTTTTCAAATCATGATACATCTTCGTAGCTCCAGGATGAATACTCAGGCCACTACGATGTCCTTCTTCTAGAATACTCTTCTTAAGTTCGGTAACATCCGGAATACACACCCGATTACCAAATTTCAAAATGCCATTCTCATCAACTCTGAATTCACCACCTTGACCTTGATTCACTAGAGTCAACTTATCAACCAAAAGCACATCGGATTTCTGACCCTTCTGATCTCATCCAGAATACCACTCGTTAACTTCAACATTCCCAATTTAACACTATTGTGAGTACTCTCACACACCAAACTCAAGTCTCTAAACTGCTCAATTAAATCCAATTCCTTAACCATTAACATAGACATATGCAATGATTTCCGACTCAATGCATCAGCCACTACGTTTGCTTTACCCGGATGGTAATTCAAACCAAAGTCATAATCCTTCAGAAATTCTAACCATCTCCTCTGTCTCATATTCAGCTCTTTCTGATCAAACAAATACTTTAAACTTTTATGGTCACTGAAAACCTCAAATCTTGACCCATACAAGTAATGCCTCCATAATTTCAGAACAAATACCACAGCTGCCAACTCTAAATCATGTGTCGGATAGTTCCTCTCATGAACCCTCAGTTGTCTCGAAGCATAAGCTATAACCTGCTTACTCTGCATCAACACACCACCCAAACCCAACAATGAAGCATCACAGTAAACCTCAAATGATTCCGACGAACTCGGTAATATCAGAATAGGAGCAGTAGTCAACCTTCTCTTTAACTCTTGGAAACCTTCTTCACATTTTGAGTCCCAAACAAATGCTTGCCCCTTTCTAGTCAACATCGTCAACGGTAACGCCAACTTAGAAAATCCCTCAATGAACTTCCTATAATAACCAGCCAAGCCAAGAAAACTTCAAATCTCAGCAACAGACTTCGGAGCTTCCCACTTAGACACCGCTTCTATCTTAGAAGGATCAACAACAACACCACCTCTTGAAATCACATGACCAAGAAAACTAACCTCTTCTAAACAAAATTCACACTTTGACAGTTTAGCAAATAACTTCTTTTCTCGTAGAACTTCTAAAACCACTCTCAAATGCTCAGCATGCTCTTCTTCAGATTTCGAATACACCAAAATGTCATCAATAAACACCACCACAAACTTGTCTAGGTACGGATGGAAAATCCTATTCATATACTCCATAAATACTCCAGGCGCATTAGTCACACCAAAAGGCATTACAGAATACTCATAATGTCCATACCTCGTTCTGAAAGCGGTCTTCTGAATATCCTCAGTTTTCACACGTATCTGATGATACCCAGATCTCAAATCTATCTTGCTGAACACACTCGCACCAACCAACTGGTCCATCAGATCATCAATCCTCGGTAAAGGATACCGATTCTTGATCGTCACTTTGTTCAGTTGCCTGTAGTCCACACACAACCTCATAATACCTTCTTTCTTCTTAACCAATAACACTGGTGCACCCCACGGTGACACACTCGGACGAATAAACTTCTTATCCAACAGATCTTCCAACTGACTCTTCAATTCAGTTAACTCAACAGCAGACATACGGTACGGAGCCATCGATATCGGTCTAGTACCAGGTACCAAATCAATCGAGAACTCAACTTCACGCTCTGGCGGCAATTCATTCACTTCTCCCGGAAACACATCAGGGAAATCACACACCACAGCCAGATCACAAATCACCAGTTTATCTTTAGCCTCCAAAGTCGCTAACAGCATAAACAACTCTGCCCCATTTGCTACTTCCTCATTCACCTGCCTCGCTGATAGAAACAAATCCTTTCCTTCCTCAACCTCAGGAAATATCACAGTCTTATCAAAACAGTTGATATAAACTCGGTTACACACCAACCAGTTCATACCCAGAATAACATCAATCTGCACTAACGGAAGACACACAAGGTCTATCCCAAAGTCTCTACCAATACCAAAAATACTCAAAGGACAACTCAAACAAACTGAAGTAGTAGTCACTGAACCCTTCGCAGGAGTATCAATCACCATACTACCCAACATCTCAGATATCTCTAACTTGAGTTTCACAGCACAATCCAAAGATATAAAGGAATGAGTAGCACCGGTGTCAATAATAGCTACAAGAGGAAAACCATTTATATAACACGTACCTCTGATCAAACGATCATCTGCAGAAGTCTCAGAACCCGATAAGGCAAAGACCTTGCCTCCTGACTGATTCTCCTTCTTCGGCTTAGGACACTGTGGACTGATATGACCCACCTCTCCACAGTTGAAACAAGTTACAGTCTTCAACCGGCACTCTGCAGCCAAATGACCACCTTTGCCACACTTGAAACACTTCATCTCAGCACTGGTACACTCATGGACACGATGTCCAGCCCGACCACATCTATAACACTTAGCAGGGGCACTAGAGTCTCCCCCACTAGGTCTCTTCATCCCACTCTGTCTCTGAAAACCTTTGCCAGCTGCATACGGTTTTCCACGATCATTCTGATTCTTGCCTTTTCTATCAACCCTTTGCTGATAGCTCTCTGCTCTGGCTTTGGAATCCTGTTCAAAAATCCTGCAACAATCAACCAAGTCAGAAAACACTCTGATCCGTTGGTATCCAATAGCCTGCTTGATCTCGGGACGTAACCCGTTCTCAAACTTCACACATTTCGAAAATTCTCCAGCAGCCTCATTATAGGGAGTGTAATATTTCGACAGCTCTGTGAACTTAGCAGCATACTCCGTAACAGACTTGTTACCCTGCTTCAACTCTAAGAACTCTATCTCTTTCTTTCCTCTGACATCTTCTGGAAAGTACTTCCTCATGAATCTCTCTCTGAACACAACCCAAGTGATTTCAGCATTCCCAGCAGTTTCCAACTCAGTGCGGGTAGCAACCCACCAATCATCAGCTTCTTCTGACAGCATATGCGTACCGAACCTGACCTTCTGGTTATCGGAACACTCAGTCACTCGGAAGATTCTCTCGATCTCCTTCAACCACTTCTGAGCGCCATCTGGATCGTATGCTCCTTTGAACATTGGAGGATTGTTCTTCTGGAACTCACTCAGTTGACGAGCAGCTCCCATTCCCACCACATTCGGATTCCCTCCAAGTACTCCAGCTAGCATACCCAGAGCCTCAGCAATCGCAGCATCGTCTCTACCTCTTCCAGCCATCTCTATTCTGAAAACCCAACGAGCTAAACAATAAGTACTGATAGGGTTACACAACACCTATCCCGTACAGGGGAAACAGAATAATTACGACTCGACTCGACCGACTATGCTCTGATACCACTAATGTAACACCCTTCTAAAATACCCCAATATTTAATTAAAACAACATATAAAACTTAGAGTAATTATGCAGTTAAGGGTGTCACACACAAACACTGTACACCATTCACCAATATAACGGTCATGCTCTTTATTGATTCAAAACATAAGCATTTGCATAAAACGCAGCGGATAGAAATCTCATCAATCATGTAAAACATTGCATGTAAAATGGTTCATAACCAACAATAAAACATTTAAAACAAGTTAAAACATCCCATCCCGATGTTACATCTATCAGAGCACGACCCACTAAGGAGACTACACTAGACTCCAAGCATTAGCTTCTACTCAACTCATTGCTCGTTACCTGAAAAATAGTTGTAAGGGTGAGTTCCTCAATCGATATAATAAGCATTATAAATTATCATGTCATGTTAAGTAAATAACACATTTCATCACCCAAATCAGATTACACATTCAGCAACGGCAACATCAACTCAATCATACTCATACTCAATGTCAACACAACCACACGTATAATATTGGAATACATCCATTCATATTATACGCCATACATACGTTATGCAATGAGACTCCACACATGCGGTACCGACTATTCTTGAACATATAGTTCAAGCTCACCGATCAATCCAGATACGGCTACTAAGCTCACTAGTCCCACTCATTTGAGACCTAGTGACTCACTCACTAATTACTCACTATGGGAATTAGCTACAGCCCCAAAGGCTATGCTATGCACACTAATCACCTAGCATGCAAACATCAACAACAACTCCACAATGATTCACTCACTAATTCCTCACTATGGGAATTAGCTACAACCCCAAGGGCTATGCTATGCACGCTAATCATCTAGCAATGCAACATCAACGACAATCCACAATGGACATATGCTCACACTCTAAGCCATACAATAGTCCATTCACAAATACATGCATAATATATACATTCACAGCATTATGCATACCATCAGACATCATCAACACATGTATCAAAACATCATATCATGTCAAATAATTAATCACAGTATTAGCACACTCTACTAATACCCTTACTGCTCAAGACAACGGGAAATAATCCCTATTACATCGTACACCAATATAGGCAACCATCAATTTGGCACACAACATTTTAAATAACAATTTTTCCACTTTGCAACAGTGTTAACCGGTTAACGCCCTGGGTTAACCGGTTAACGCAGGCAGAACACGCTTCCTGGCAATTCACAACAGTGTTAACCGGTTAACGCCCTGGGTTAACCGGTTAACGCAAACAGAACAGCAGATTCTCAGAAACACAACAGTGTTAACCGGTTAACACCCTGGGTTAACCGGTTAACGCAGACAAAACAGCAAATTTACACAATTCAAAACAGTGTTAACCGGTTAACACCCTGGGTTAACCGGTTAACGCAAGACAGAAAGCTGTTCCTGCGCTAACACAAGGCAGAATGCAGAATTTCCGCATTTTCCGCCGTTGGAGGACTTCCGGACCTCCGATTCCAATTCCGTGAAAAGCTATACGTTCGGGAAATCACTACCCATCCGATTACCGATTAAATTTCAGATTTAACACAACTTATTCATCACAATTTTCAGCATTCCTAATCCCAATTAGGGTCAATTCAACGGTTTATCACTACCCATTACATGCTAACCCATAATACCCATTAAACGACGATAAACCCCCCTTACCTGAGTTAATCCGGCAACTTTGAGCTTTCAAGCTTTTCCGTTCTCAAACCCTTGCTCTCTAGCTCTTCCTCTTGCTCTGCCTCTTTCAGCCGCTTCTCTGAGTTTCACGTGAAAACCTTTTCTTTTTCAAAATGAGACTTTTCTCTTATTTCCAACTTATATATTTTCCAATAATTATTATTATCCCAATAATAATAATAATTCAATAATTCCAAAATAATAATAATAATAATCCAATTATCTAATTAAATTAATAAATATATTATTAACTTAATTTAAATAATTACCATATTATTATCGGGGTGTTACACAGGTTCCGTCTGGCATCATTGCTGGCACTGTCTCCAGAATTGCCACAGTTCCTGGGACATAAGTTTTTAGTGCCCATAAAAACCGTGGTAATTCCTTGAATGAGTCCTCCCAGTTGCCGAAAACCTGCTCAACAGCCTTTGTCCTCGCAATCCATGCTTTCTTGTAAGATGGAGTATAATTATATGTTGTTCGGATATGGGATATAATTATACTCACCTTCACTGATGGGTCTTTATTTACCAATGGCAGAATGTCTCGACATATCAAAGCTGTGCTTAGTTTACGGTGATCTTGTTGAACGGTTGTTGCGACGCAACTGTGTGGTGGGTCTATTGAAGCGATCTCCCAAGAGTCATTTTTCTTCTTGTAAGATGCAGCCAAACGAAACTTACAAAGCATGTTACGACATTCGATAACATACCTTCTAGAATCAGTGCGTTTCACCGTAAAGTCAGCAAAGTTGTTCATGTGGTATTTTTTGATTGCCAAGACACATTCCTCTTTGGTACGAAACATGTCTCCAACCTTTAATTCGCCTACTGGTCTCGGATACGGATTATAGAAGACACTGTCGGACATTTCATCGTCTTGAAGATCCATATTTGTCATATGTTGAGGAGGAATATAGGCATGAGTAGGAGGTATTGGTGGTGGTTGAGCCTCATCTTCATCGTCGTTATTCAGGATGTGATCAACCTGTATCTCAGTCTCCTCTTCTTCTTCATCAATAACATCGACCTCTACTTCTGCTTCTGGGTTGAGTTCATCTGACCATTGTGCATCATCTGCAGCATCTCCACCAGCTGGATCCTGATCTGTTAGTTAAGACTGTTGAGACGGTATACATGGTTGTAGAGTAATGTACAACTCGATACAATCCATGCCTGAATGTTCATGACTAAGAAACATGCTTTCAACATCTTCATCGTCTCGTATCTTTAGGGGGAAAAACTTGCATTGACCATTCTCAAAAAATATAGGATTCTGATATGTCATCTTTGACACAATACCTGATGCTATAAAGGATTGTATTCTTTTTTTGAAATGCAAAAAGGTTGCATTTCTCTTCATTGTGACTCTAATGGTATCAGTGTTTCTAAAACAAAAACCATGAAGCTCAGATTCAAAAGTTTCACCGTTGCAGTGAACGTTGATACTGTATAATGATGAAGATGACATTTTGGAGATGAAAACTATTTTGCAAGTGCAGATGAATGTGAGTGAAGATGAAAAATATTTTGCAGATGATAAGTATTAATGTGAGTGAAGATGAATGTGAGTGAAGATGAAAAGTATTTTGGAGATGAAAAGTATTTTGCAAGTGCAGATGAATGTGATAGTAAGACACTTAAATAGATGGTATCAGTGTCTCACATTGAAGCTAGTCTGAGATACCGTGTCAAGCATGCAAGTAATTTCTGAGATGAGGTGTCTGTCATGCAATACAGTGTGAGTTGATGTGTCAAGCATGCTAGCTAGTCAAGAGTTGATGTGTCTGTCATGCAAGACAGTGTGAGTTGATGTGTCAAGCATGCTAGCTAGTCAAGAGTTGATGTGTCTGTCATGCAAGACAGAAGTGAGTATTCAGCATGCAGGATACTAGAGAGCCACGTGTCTGAGATGACGTGTAAATCCTGCAAGACAGTGTGAGTTGATGTGTCAACCAGGCAAGCTATCAAGAAGCTAGTCATCAGCATGCAGGAGACAAGACAGACACATGTCAGACACCTAAGATGGTCAGAGATGATGTGTCAACCAGGCAAGCTATCAAGAAGCTAGTCATCAGCATGCAAGAGACAAGACAGACACGTGTCGGACACCTAAGATGGTCAGAGATGATGTGTCAATCATGCAAGCCATCAAGAAGCTAGTCATCAGCATGCAGGAGACAAGACAGACATGTGTCGGACACCTAAGATGGTCAGAGATGATGTGTCAATCATGTAAGCCATCCATAAGTGATTTGTTCAGCATGCAAGAGACAACAATGCCACTTGTCAGACATGCAGAAGGTGGCGCCAATTGGTTTGGCGCCTACCTTTAAGGCTTGTACATGGTCGCCAATTTGAATGGCGCCCCCATGTAGTCAGTCCTCGAAACCAA
Source organism: Lathyrus oleraceus (assembly GCF_024323335.1). Taxonomy (NCBI): domain Eukaryota; kingdom Viridiplantae; phylum Streptophyta; class Magnoliopsida; order Fabales; family Fabaceae; genus Lathyrus; species Lathyrus oleraceus. The sequence goes on from NC_066583.1 coordinate 613,072,629, forward strand.
GCATTCAGAACTAGCCTTGCATGCATGTACCCTATGGTGTCGCCAATTTGAATGACGCCTCCACTTTAATATTGCACATGGTCGCCAAATGAGGTGGAGACACCATGCAAACACAATTTTTCATGCACTCCTCCATTTGCCTATAAATTGATCCACTCCTTCAACAATTCTTCCACACCAACATTCTCACTACTTCATCTACATTTCTCACTACTTCATCTACATTACTTCTTTTACAATTTCATCTTCAACAAAATCTTCCATTTTCATCTTCAACAAAATCTACCATTTTCATCTACACCAACTCCCCAACAATATGTCTTTACTCACAATGGGCGAAGCACACAGAGGAACAGTTGCAAACATCGCGACATACGTAAGTTTTTTCTTATACTTCTTTTTTATGTTTCATCTCCACCAACCCCATTTTATTTTTAAATACCGACTTAGTCAAGTGTTACATTATTTCTATTATAGGAGGTCTCAAGGTTTCGAACTCGAGTCCACGAATTTGTCCCAATGGACCCGATGATTCAACCTTATGTTGAACTCGCCGGTTTTGGTCACCTTAGCAAAATTATGTCTTGGTCTATAGATAACAAGTTCATTCTAGCCTTATGCGAAAGATGGAGGCCAGAGACACACACATTTTGGTTTCCAACCGGTGAGTGTACCGTGACGTTAGAAGACGTCTACATGCTTTTAGGACTACGAATTGAAGGCAAAGCTGTTAATGGTAAGACCAACTATGCAAATTCAATTTGCATGGAGCTTTTAAACACTGATTTATTAGATGATAATGCTAGGGGACAAGGTATACTACTTTCACGCCTAAAGTCATATTATAATAGTTTTTATTTAGATGAGCATTCTACCGAAGATGCTCGAATCATCAAAACTAGGTGTTACATTATGTTGTTACTAGGATCCTTTTTATTTCCCGAAGGTAGTCGTTCTAGCATGCATATTATGTACTTACCTTTACTTAGACATATAGATAGAATAGGTAGTTATAGTTGGGGATCCGCATGTCTAGCCTATCTCTATAGTTCTTTGTGCAAAAACTCCTACAAAGATACTTCTACATTTTCTGGATGTGCTGTTTTGCTACAAGCATGGGGATGGTCAAGACTACCGTCTCTAGCACCGGTCAATAGCAACCCCTTCACTTTTCCATATGCAAAAAAGTAAGTTGTTTAAATTGCTATATCTTTACTTCCTTCCTTACAGTTTATTACCCATAACTAATTTATTTTAACTTTTTGGTGTAGATGGTCGGCACGCGGTATGAATTACAGCAGATGTCCGAGACACTGTATTACTCAATATCGCAACCTGTTGGATCACCTTCGACCGGCAGACGTAAGCAAAATAATTTCATTATTTCTTCATATTATGTTGACTTTTTCTACATTCATTTAAATCCTATCGTCTTTAACATTTCAGTTCATTTGACGTTCATACCTTAATATGGATCATGAGCATCAGATCAACCCTGAAGACGCAGCCGTATGGACAACATGCACACCGATAATACGGTTCACAACAGTGGAGCTGCACAACACCGACCGTGTGAAGCTGCAGTTTGGTATGGTCCAGAATATCCCAGATCCCCCAGCTAGCCTAGGAGAATGGCATATGCGTAAAGTGAACGACCAATGGAACTACAACCCTTGGCAAACCTTCGCAAGATCAGAGTGTCGCAAGTGGAAGCACCGTCATGACCATGTCTTAACTGACGCAGTCATGCCAAATGAGGTAAAACCAAGTCGTACTTATATGGCTTGGTATAGATCAGTTGGATTTCAATTCATCGCCGATGATATGTACCTCTACGACCCACGCCAGACAAGTTACACACAAGAAGGATCAACATCTAACCCCCAACAACATTCTCAGCCCGGTTACTCACAACCACCTATCCGACAAACTTTCCGTTCCACAAACACACAAACATACAACCAAAACATGCCATTCACCCAACCCCAAAACCAAGAACATCCCCCATGCCACCACCAACAAATGGACCATCAACCTTCGACCGAACATCGCTTCGCACCCACACCATCACCCTACCAAAGTCGCCTTACCCAAAACACTAACCGCCCCATCACCTACCGTAGCCAAGAACCCCAAACATCACAATACCAAAACATCCCACAACCATATCTCTTCCAAACACCCCAACAACCTTTCCAACCTTTCCTAGACCCATCATTGTCACCCATGTCCCCCTTCAACCGTCCCGGTCGCCTATCCATGAGTCAACCACACCCCAACTTCTCTGGCATGGGTCATGAGCTCAGCTACGCCGGTACACCATCATTGAATACTGAAGACTATGCTGAGTTGGCTGAATACCTCAACGGATCTTCTCCTGTAGGAGGTAATGACGCTCCTGGACCATCAGATGAACAAACACCGGTGCAGAATCGTCAACGTGGGTTAGGGCCAAGGGTTAGGGTAGCTAGGGGATGTGGGACCGGAGGTCGGTTAGGTGATCCCGGTCATCACCATTAGGATTCTTTGTGTAAAATCCAAATTTTATTAATATCAATTCGTATTATGTCAAATTTATCTTTGTGTAAACTCCAAACATTAGGTTTCTTTCATAATTCTAAAATAAACACATATCATAATACAAAAATTTATAGGTCAGAAACCCTAATTCAAGGACTTGTTATTGTTATGTTGAAGGGCTTGAATTTGGTCCCTTTTGGCAAAATTCACATACACATATTTTAACAGAAACCCTAATTTTGGGTCAACTTCGCAAGGACCTACCTCACTCATTTTTAATTATTTTAAGGTGGGACCAAGTGCATTGGAAAATTTAAGGTGTCTACTTCACTTGTTATGTTGGACAAAAATTCATAACTCTAACACAAACACATGCAATAATACAAAACATTATAGGTTAGATAACACATAAAATGTCAAAGAGTCCAAGTTCAGGTGCCCATACCTTTCTCATAAAAATTGCAAATGATGCAAAACTTTAGTCCAAATTCATTATCTTGAAAAGATCTACAACTTTTATATTGAAGGTTTTGTCATTTGAGGCTTTTATCATTCAAACGAAAGGGCTTGAAGTTGGTCCCTTTTGGCAAAATTCACATACACTTGTTTTGACAGAAACCCTAATTTTGGGTCAAGTTCGCAAAGACCTAACTCACTCATTTTTAATTATTTTGAGGTGGGACCAAGTGCATTGGAAAATTTAAGATGTCTAGTTCAAATGTTATGTTGGACAAAAATTCATATTCCTAAAAGAAACACATGCAATAATACAAAACATTATCCGTCAGATAACAGTTAAAAAACTCAGAAGTCCAATTTCAACTGCCCATAACTCTCTCATAAAAAATCCAAATGATGCAAAATTTATATCCAAATTCATTGTCTTGAAAATATCTACAACTTTCATGTTGGAAGTTTTTTCATTTGAGGCTTTTTAAGGGAGGAGCCAATTGGATTGGCGCCCCCTCTTAAAAATTACACATAGGCGCCAATTGGATTGGCTAGGGCAGGTGCCCTAGCCAATCCAATTGGCGCCTCCTTGCAATTTTTAAGAGGGGGCACCAATCCAATTGGCGCCTCCCTCTAAAAGTGAGGTATATTGGGAATTTTTTTGAAAACTGGGTTATTTTGGGAATTTCTTCGAAAATGTGGGTTATCTCGGTAAATTTGCCGCAAATTCTCCTTGTGGTTTAAAAAAATTATTATATTTTAAATAAACACGCGTCTATTGATGATTTTTCTTAACAAGTCCACTAATACAGTCAAAGTAATAAAATAAAGATAGTCTCTACAAAAATTGTAGATTAACAAGATTGTAATTATGCGATTAAAAGTAAATATAGAGGGGTTTTCAAGTTGGTTTGCGAAAAGTAATTCCACAAATAGAATTTGATAAAAGATACGTAATGCAAAAGCGATTAGATCTTATATGAATCCCTTAATTTTTCTCTGCTCATGATTATGCGTTTTTTGAATTGAATGGACTTATAATTTTACGACGAATAAACAATACCAGTGTACCAAATGATTTTGTGTACAACTCACTAATTCAAACAACAACTCTCTAGTTCCTTAGATGAATTCGAAGTAAAATTATGTGATCTGCATGTGTTAATTCTCTAGCCACAACTTAGAGCTACCTATTTCTAGTTAATTACTAAGTTGAACAATTGCTCTATTTCCGATCGATAGACTTACAATCAGTAATACCTATTAATCTAATTTCACTCTGCGCGCTCGTCAACACACATAGAACATTAAGAACAAAAGCAATTGAATATAAATTATATAATGAAAACATCCAAATAACATTAAATAATCATATGATCCAACAAAGTAAAATCAAGTTCTTCTTCTAAGACCTAATCAAGAGAAATCTAGCTACTCATAGTTAAATAATGAAATACCATGAGTTGATACGAAGAGTACATGAAATCAATGAAATATGTCTTCAATGCCTCCAAGGCTCTCTAAATTTGTGCTCGAAAATACATTGGTGTCACTTTCTCTCATCGAAATCAGAACCCTTAAAAAAGTAACATATTTTTCTATTTAAAGATGCCAAAAAAGCGTCATAAATTTGTACCATCGCGACCACAACACATAGTATCACAATCGCGATACTTTTTGATAACATGAAATAATATCACATTCTAGGACTCGATTTAATTAAATTATAGTATTATTTACTTCAATTTACTTCATTTTATTCGATATTACTCGGTATTTCCTTTCTATTTATCTCAGGTAGCTTATTTGAAGCACAAGTGAAAAAGGAAGAAAAGGAGGTGCAAAAAGAAATGAAAAGAAGCAAATTCCACCAAGCCAAAGCCCAGCCCAAAAGCAAGGCGCTGCGCCCGTGACGAGCGTCACACAAGCTGTGACGAGCGTCACGCCCTACCTACTTGTGTTACGAGCGTAACACATGGTGTGACGGACGTCACACCATTCCCCTATATTTTTGGCTTCAGAAGCGCAACAAAGACGTTGAGGCCTATTGTTACGCTTGACCATTTGCAACGTGAAGACTCTTTACACGGAAGACCTTTGGAAACAGTTACAACAAGTGACCAATATAAATAGTAGCTTTTGGCAAACCCTGCGGGAGACTCCGCTTCGTTCAATTTTCTTCTTCCAGCCGTGCAAGCATACCATTACTTTTCCTTTACTGTTTTTGCTTTTAATTGCAATTCTTATTTTTACTTTCTTTTCCAGTTAATCTTTCAGCACTTAATTAATTTTTCGCACAATAGTTTCTACACCGGAAACTATTGTGTATCTTTTACTAGATCTAACCTTACGTTACACCCTAGATTTTTATTCCTTCACTTTTATTTTCCTGTGCGATTGAAGAATTCAAGAACAAATTCAACCGGTCTGTGGTGGAGTGTTCAAGATTGCTATAAATTATTTAGGTTCTTTAATTATTGCTTGAATTTATATATGCTCTGCTTTACTGTTTATTTATATTATTTGTCTGAGATGGAATTATTTATGCATGCTGATTATTTAGATCTGTTAAGCATGTCTGGCTAATTTATTTAGGTATCGGTATGTAGAGTAAGCGGAATGAAGGAATCAAAACTAAGTTGGTTTAATTACATTTAAAAATAAAACCACTCTTTTTACGGTCTCAATTTACAGGTTTAATAACAAGGTTTTGTACGAAAGTAAAAGACATAACGAAGTTAAAATCAATAGAACGAGAGTTTGAGTTTTTAACTGGACAGTGTAAATTGGACATTAATTCTAGATCAGGGCGAAATCAATTTTTAGAGTTAATTAAATGCTAATCTTTTTCAAAAAGTATTTTTAAAGGTTGAATGTGAGGACGAGAGTTAAGCATTTGAATTTAATTATATAATCTAAGTCAACAGAGCGAGAGTTTGAGACAAGGATGTTTAAACGTTTAGTGTTTTCTTAAAAAGAGTTTCTACGGATTCTATTGTTTTCAAAAAGTGATTTTGGACTTAACTAATAAGTGACAGCTACGTTAATATAAAATCATAGTTTATTCAACAGAGCGAGAGTTTGAGATAAGACTTTTAATCAATAGTGTCTACTGAAAGGATTTGTTTTAAAACCAAGAAACCAACGAAGAATTGATTCCCTAGTTACGACGAACTACATACCGATATCCGCTTAATTAATATTTAATTTAGATCTTATTTTAGTTTTTACTATTCCCCCGAACAATCAAAGTTTCATCCGCCTTAGCTTTACGAAGTAACCTTAGATAACGATATATCAATTCATAAGTCCCTGTGGGATCGATATCTTTTAAAACTACGCGATAGAACTGTGCACTTGCAGTTTGTACCCCAAATTCGACTCATAAAGTCGCGATCAAGTTTTTGGCGCCGTTGCCGGGGACTTTTATTTAGTCGATATCGTAACTCTTCTGTTACGCTGTAGAGACTAAGGCTTATTTTTTCTTTTCTTTTCTTTCTTTCGTTGATTTATATGCCACATACTCGCTCACAAGGCGAGCCGTTCTACTTACGAATCAACGATATCGAACTATATCTCCGAGTCTTACGACGAATTCGGGAATACCGTGCTGCGAACAATCTCCCTCTTGTCGAACTTCCTGATCTCAAAAATCTTCTTCCTTCGCCGATACCCGAGATGGCAGAACCAGCTTGTGCTCTTCGAGATTACGCCGCTCCATCGCAAGATGAGCCGCATTCGAGCATTGCTCCACCCGTAATCGAAGCAAACAACTTCGAACTTAAGCCTTCACTGTTGCAGGCAGTACAACAGAACCAATTCTCTGGAAATCCTACCGAGGATCCAAACTTTCATTTATCCGTATTTGTCCAATACGTTGATACTGTTAAAGCTAACGGTGTCACTTCAGAGGCAATTCGACTTCGTCTTTTTCCTTTCTCGTTAAGAGATAACGCTAGAAGATGGCTCCAGTCTCTTCCTTCCAACTCAGTCACCACATGGAACGAGTTAAAGAAAGTCTTTCTTACCCGATATTTTCCGCCGAGCAAAACAGCTATGTTAAGAGCCCAGATAAATGGATTTAAACAGAAAGATAACGAGTCTCTTTTTGAAGCATGGGAAAGATACAAAGACATGATGAGACTTTGTCCACACCATGGTTTAGAGGACTGGTTAGTAATTCATACCTTCTATAATGGTCTCTTGTACAACACGAGGTTAACAATAGACGCCGCCGCAGGTGGTGCACTAATGAACAAACCTTATGCTGATGCTTACCAACTTATCGAAAGCATGGCTCAAAACCACTATTAGTGGGGAAGCGAACGAACAATGGTAGAAAAACCTCAAACTAGAACTGGCATGTACGAGATAAGTAACCTTGATCATGTTAACGTAAAAGTGGATGCTCTGGTCCAGAAAATTGAAAGTTTAAATGTATCACCTCCAGCCACCGCGGTTGCCCTAACTCAGAATTGCGAAGTCTGTGGAATCCAAGGTCACACTCCTGCAGATTGTTAACTCCTAACAGGAATCCAAGCGGAGCAAGTAAACTATGCTCAAGGAAGCCCCTACTCGCATACCTATACCTCAAATTGGAAGAATCATCCAAATTTTTCATATAAGAGTAATAATGCTTTATACGCACCTGGACAATCTCCGAATCAAGCCCCAGCTATACCTCCGGGATATCAAAAGCCGATCCCATCTACACCTAACAATAACGCCCCTAGGAAATCCAACTTGGAAATCATGATGGAAAACTTTATAGCTTCTCAACAGCAAACCAATAAAGATTTCTTAAACCAGAATGTACACACTGGCGAACAAATTAAACAACTAGCAAGTAAAGTAGATGCCCTGGCTACCCATAACAAAATGCTGGAAACGCAAATATCACAAGTAGCTCAACAACAAGCGCCTACTGCTGCCCCAACTGGTACATTTCCTGGACAGCCCCAACCTAACCCGAGAAGCCACGCTCATGCAATCATACTAAGAAGTGGAACGGAAGTGGAAGGACCATCTGACCCAAGGATAGAAAACCAAAACTCTAAAAAGTCAACTGAGGAAGAAAATAAAACTAAGGAAAAGGAAGAGAGTAATAAGGAAACCGTAGAAAAGAAGGAACCTTATGTACCTCCACCACCTTATAAACCACCTATCCCTTACCCTCAAAGGCTTATTAAAACCAAAGATGCGGGCCAATTTAAAAAATTTGTTGACCTACTGAAACAATTAAACGTCACAATTCCGTTTACAGAAGCTATTACGCAGATGCCCTCATATGCCAAGTTCTTAAAAGAAATTCTTTCTAATAAAAGGAAACTTGAAGATAGCGAAACCGTTACACTCACTGCTGAATGTAGCGCTATAATCTAGAATATGCCTCCTAAACTCAAAGACCCGGGTAGTTTCTCTATACCCTGTCACATAGGAAAATTTGTCATCGACAAAGCCTTATGCGATTTAGGAGCCGGTATTAGTGTTATGCCTTTATCCATATGCAAGAAACTGGAAATGGGAGAATTAAGACCAACTAAAATGTCTGTGCAACTAGCAGATCGTTCCGTTAGATATCCTGTAGGAATTCTTGAAAACGTTCCCGTGCGCATAGGTCAATTCTACATTCCAACTGATTTTATAATTATGGACATTAGAGAAGATGAAGTTACACCCATTATACTGGGAAGACCGTTCTTAGCAACTGCCGGTGCGATCATAGACGTAAAACGAGGACGACTCACTTTCGAAGTAGGAGAAGAGAAAATTGAGTTCATTCTTTCCCAATTTTTGAAAGCACCTGCAATAGAAGATACATGTTACTTCATGGATATCATCGATGAATGCATAAAAGAAACAGAGTTAGAAAAAGACAAATCATCTGACTATCTTGCAGAAGACAAACTTAACCAATGTTTAGCAATAACACCGGACCCTACGCAATGCCTTAAGAAACCAACCCTAGACCTGAAAACACTTCCCAAAAATCTGAGATATGAATTCCTAGACTTAGAACTTGAACGACCAGTGATAGTTAATGCAGACCTAGGAAAACTCGAAACAGAAAAACTCCTGCATATCTTAAGAAAATATCCAACCGCACTAGGATACAACATCACCGATCTTAAAGGGATAAGTCCTTCTATTTGTATGCACCGCATCATGCTAGAAGAAGACTGTAAAACTTCTAGGGAACACCAGAGGAGACTAAACCCGATCCTGAGTGAGGTAGTGAAGAAGGAAATAACCAAGTTAATAGAGGCAGGTATCATATATCCTATATCTGATAGCAAATGGGTTAGTCCTGTATACGTAGTACCGAAGAAAGGAGGTATAACAGTTATTGAAAATGAAAAAGGAGAAACTATAACCAAACGAATCGAATCGGGATGGAGAATGTGCATTGACTATAGGAAACTAAACAAAGCAACCCGAAAAGATCATTTCCCTTTACCATTCATTGACCAGATGTTAGAACGATTAGCAAAACATTCTCATTTCGGCTATCTAGACGGTTACTCAGGCTTCTTTCAAATACCAATTCATCCTGATGACCAAGAAAAGACAACGTTCGCGTGTCCTTTTGGTACCTTCGCTTATAGACGAATGCCGTTTGGCTTGTGTAATGCTCCTGCAACCTTCCAAAGGTGCATGATGGCAATATTCGCCGATTTTCTCGAAAACATCATGGAAGTATTTATGGATGACTTTTCCGTTTGCGGACAAAGCTTTGAAGAATGTCTTGAAAACCTAGAAAGAGTTCTAGAGCGATGTGTAAAAGTAAACCTAGTACTTAATTGGGAAAAATGCCACTTTATGGTACAAGAAGGAATTGTTTTAGGACACATTATATCAAATAGAGGAATTGAAGTAGACAAAGCCAAAATAGAGGTAATCGAAAACCTTCAACCTCCGAAAACTGTGAGAGAAATACGAAGCTTCTTAGGACATGCCGGTTTTTACCGACGATTCATTAAAGACTTCTCTAAAATAACTAAACCTTTAACCGGGCTATTGATGAAGGATGCTGAATTCATATTCGACAATAAATGTTTAGAAGCATTTCAAACGCTTAAACAAGCATTGATCTCCGCACCCATAATGCAGACACCAGATTGGAATGAACCATTCGAAATAATGTGTGATACTAGTGATTACGCTGTAGGTGTTGTTTTAGGACAACGAAAGGATAAAAAGCTTCACGTTATATATTACGCAAGTAGAACTCTAGATGAAGCACAAATGAATTACGCCACGACCGAGAAAGAACTTCTAGCAGTAGTATTTGCGCTAGATAAATTTCGTTCTTACTTGGTCGGAGCCAAAATAATCATTTACACTGACCACGCTGCTATCAAATACCTCTTAACAAAAAAAGATGCTAAACCTAGACTCCTAAGGTGGATCCTGTTGCTACAAGAGTTCAATTTGGAAATCAAAGACAAGAAAGGAACTGAAAACGTAGTAGCAGATCACCTCTCTAGACTTGAGAACCTTGAACCGGAAAGAACACCAATTAACGATGATTTCTCGTACGATAAACTTATAGCTACTTTGGGAGAAAATAACGTTGATAAACAGGTAGAAACCACCTTAGCCATATCTGTTACACCATGGTACGCTGATCTCGTCAATGATTTAGCTGCCGGAATAGTTCCACCTACTTTATCCTACCAGCAGAAGAAACGATTCTTCTATGACATAAAACACTATTACTGGGATGACCCCTTACTCTTTAAAAGAGGCCCCGATGATATTTTCCGTCGGTGTATACCCGAAGAAGAGGTAGAAAATATCATCCAACACTGTCACTCCGCTCCTTATGGTGGACATGCAAGTACATCCAAAACCTGCTCTAAAATCCTACAAGCCGGTTTTATTGGCCAAATATATGGAAGGATGTGCATGCGGCTATTAAGAAATGTGATAGATGTCAACGCACAGGAAACATATCTAGACGTGACGAGATGTCACAAAAGGGCGTTTTGGAAGTGGAGATTTTCGACGTGTGGGGGATAGACTTCATGGGACCTTTTCCATCCTCTTTCGGTAACAAATACATACTCGTGGCAGTTGACTACGTATCAAAATGGATTGAAGTTATAGCTTCTCCAACAAACGACACACGAGTAGTAACTAGACTCTTTAAGAATATAATATTTCCAAGATTTGGTGTCCCAAGAATAGTAGTCAGTGATGGTGGATCGCATTTCATATCCAAGGTACTCGAAAAACTACTGTTTAAGTATGGCGTAAGGCATAGAGTAGCGACACCTTACCACCTTCAAACCAGTGGGCAAGTGGAAGTGTCTAACAGAGAAATCAAACAGATATTAGAAAAAACAGTCGCCACCTCAAGGAAAGACTGGTCATTGAAATTACCAGAAGCTTTATGGGCTTATCGAACTGCTTACAAAACTCCCATAGGGACAACCCCATTTAAGCTCATTTATGGAAAATCCTGCCACCTCCCGGTAGAATTAGAACATAAAGCCTATTGGGCTATTAAAAATCTAAATTTAAACTATAAGGCCGCCGGCGAAAAGAGAATCCTTGATATAAGCGAATTAGAGGAACTCAGAAGAGACGCTTACGAAAATGCCAGAATCTACAAAGAAAGAACAAAACAATGGCATGACAAGCGCATATCAAGGAAAATCTTCAAACAAGGCGATACAATCCTTTTATTTAACTCTAGGCTAAAGTTATTCCCGGGAAAACTACGATCTAGATGGTCAGGTCCTTTTCATATCACCAATGTCTTTCCCAGTGGAGCGGTAGAAATTAAAGGCAAATCTATGGAACCATTTACCGTAAACGGGCAACGTCTAAAACATTATCACTATGCAGAAAACAATGAAGATTCGCAAGTCTTGCACTTAGACGAAATGCCTCCAGAATTTATAGATTATAATTGATAGTTTTTATGTCGAGCTTGCGACATTAAACAAAGCGCTTAGTGGGAGACAACCCACAAATATTTATATTTTCATTTCTTCCTTAATTATTCTTTTAAATTTTATTTAGTATTCTTTCTTAATTTATTTTAATTTATTAAAAAAAACTTTTCTCTTCTTCTTTCGGCATTTGGCCAAATCCTGACTAAAACTCTTGTTTTCTTTTTCTCTAGCTAACACTAACCTGATGGGACAAATTGATCGTATGGGTATCAAATTCAGAGGGAAAGCTCAGAAACAAAGGTTTGAGGAACTAGCCACGAGAGAGATGCTGCCTAGTTTGTATGCTGATGACTGGGCGATGACTGCCCTTGGACTAAGAGAAAGTGTCCTGTATTTGTTGAGTCAGATTGGGTGGGAAACCTCTCCTATTCGTAGACATTTCGTCACCTACCGGAGACTAACACTAGAATTCCTTAGCTCCCTGATCTATCTACCCAGCCATGGGAAAGGAATAAGCAGAGGTTTCATCCAGTTCAGAATGTTTAACATGGAGTATCAATTTAATATTCAAGACTTTACCAACCTTTTAGGTTTCCCTACCTCCCTTGATACATTCATAGTGATCCAAGAAGAACTTTTTGAATATAGAGAACTTGAACACTTTTGGGGAAGCTTGACTGGAAATGACGATCCCGAGGAACATGAGTTTCTCTCTGGGAACATACATAACCCGACCTTCCGTTATTTCCATAAGATCCAGACCCACACCTTATTTGGGAAGAAGTCAAACAGTACCTCAGTTTCACGTGATGAGCTCTTCATCATATTTTGTGCTTCCCAGAACCGTCCAGTAAACGGTGCCACTTTTATGTTGGCAAATTTTGACCACCTTATCCAAGATGAACGAGCACCAATTCGAATAGGCGGTTTGATAACCATGATTGGTAATGCTATCGGATTACGTCAACCTATGCTTGACTTAAGCCCTTTTTGTGGCATTACGATTATGAGTATACCCTTCCTCTTCAACACTATGTTTATAGCAAACCTAGGATCTGAAGAGTTTGAGCTTATAATTAATAACCAAGTTCTTTGCCTATTCACCTTGCCCAGTCCTAGGACTAGTGTTCATAACCGCAATAACTGGCTCTACAATCTGAACGCAACACCCTCTCCAGCTAGATCTACTGAATCCATCCAGGACTATGAGATTTGTGATGACCAGATCCCTTATGCTGAATCTGACCCTCAGACACCATCTGGTTATTATGATATTGACCCTCCTCCTCAGCCTGTCCCGACCGAAGAGTCGGCAATACCTGATCCTAGACATCATATGCCCGGAGCTGATTATAACACCACCATTCAAGCTTTGATGTCAGAACAGGACGCCCTCAGAGAAGAGTTAGCTAACATGGGACAAGAATTTCTGGGATACATGAACAGTATGACAACTCAATTCCACGAGTTGCTGAACCATGTTAACTCCTTTGCTCATCCGGCCAGAGATCGTGCAGATGGATAGAAGTTGTTTTTCTTAGTTATTTAGTTTTAGTTAGATTATTCATTAATGTTATTTCAAATTATGTTCGTATTTGTTTCTCTTTCGCATTTTTTTGTTTTCTCCTCCAATGTTACATTATGATTATTTTATGAAGCTATTGATTTATTTTACTTTACTATGAATTATGCAATATCTAGCAATAATGCTCTCTACTGTATGCTACCTACATAACTTATTAAAGATATATATATATATATATATATTATGGAAAGTAGAATAGCATGCAAGGCAATTTAAAGTATCACAATAGCCAAATAAAATAGACTGAAGCAAAACAAAATAATAAAAAAAATAAATTACTATAATTATTATAAAGAACGCAAGCAGTAATGTGCCAGAAAGACTGTGTGACGAGCGTCACACAATCTATCACGGACGTCACACCAAGTGCCTGTGACGCCCGTAACGCCCCTGTCATGAGCGTGACACCGTCTGACCATGTTAACGTTACTAACCGTTGGGAGATGACCGTTACACCACTTCACCTTTTTACCTTCCCCATTTATTCACATTTACCCACATTTATTTACTTTTCAACCACTCCCTTTCCAACTTCCAAATTTTTTCCTACAAATACCCACCATACCTTTCTTCATACACCACAAACCATTCTCTAAAATCAATTTCATTTCCCTTCTCCCCTAATTACCTCTTTCAAACCACTTATCGATATGGCGGGCAACCAAGCTTTCGGAAATATCATCTTCCGATCCGAAGATGATAATTATCAAAGGGAGCAGTTCGAGCGTTTCCAACAACGAGGTGTCACCTCTACCAGGTATCCTGATCTAACTTGTTTACAAGAATTAGGATTACTTCAAGGTATAGAATGGATGCTCCGTCTTGCTGATTTAACCTTTCTATGCACGCATAATCAACCTACCTACCCCTCCCTAACCTTAGAATTTTTAAGTTCATATGTGTACAACACTCCCACCGGTGAAGACGAGTACTTAACCGGTACCGCAACCTTCCGTATGTTCAACACCGAATACTCCTTATCCCAAAACCAATTGAGTACCATGCTACAGTTCCCTGTAGAAGGTCAAGTCCACCCGAGAATCCCTCCGAATTCCCAGTGGAACATACACGCCTTCGACCTCTTTAGGAAAATATCCGGTGTAGATGCCAACAACTGGGAAGAGCTCCTTGTTTCCCATATACATAACCCAACTATCCGGTACTTTATCCGCATCCTGCAAAACACAGTTTTTGGAAGACCGAACAACAGCAAAGTCAACGCAAAGGAATTATTCTTCCTCGAATGCGTCTTCGAACCGGATACTAAGGTAAACGCCGCCTCCTTCCTATTTCATCATATCCGCACATTATGTGCTAGAGGCCGTCAACCTTTCGTAATTGGTGGATTAATCACCACCATAGCACTTGGCTTAAACCTAGGGGACCGACTCCAAACTTTAGAATCTTTACCTCCCCTATTTATGGATATAAGCTACTGTCGGTCCAGCCGCCTAATTAAGAACAGAGTAGGCGGAAAATATTACCTTATGGTGAATAACCAGGAAGTCCCAAGCGTTGTTCTACCCAACATTGCCCTAACGGATGTCACCAACCCCAACCGCCACCTCTATGATCTGAATGCTGCCGAAGCTACCGAGCCTTCACATGCAAACCCGTCTACAGACGAGTTCGAAGAAATGGAGCTAGGTGATCATGCTCCTGCACAACAATCAGTCCCGCTCAACCCTTCCGATAATGCAGCTGGCCCATCCTCACGACGTCGTCGACGAAGAAGACCTGCAACCAACGACGACATCATGGATGCTATTAATGGTATGCAAGCGCAGAATCTCGAAATGATGCAAATGATGCGCCAAATGCAACAACAACAGGAAGCGAGGAATGCTATAACCGATCAGCGGTTCACTGAGTTGCTCAGCAGGTTTGACGACTTAGAAGTACGTCAACGATCACCAGGTCCAAGAACAAGAGGCGGAAGGCAACATTGATCTAATTTCCTTTTCTTTTTGTATTTCTTTTGATTTCCTTGAAACATTGGGGACGATGTTTCATTTAAGTATGGGGGGGAAACCGTGTTCTTTCTATCCTCCCTTCTTCAAGTATGTACCTTTCTTTTCATTGTTATTTCCCTTGAATTAAAAAAAAAGAGAAAAAACAAAATTTCTTATAATATATTTTAAGTTAAGTCTCTAGTGTGAAAAATTTCTATTATCTATTCCCTCAAAAAATTTCATGAGCCATAACAAAAATTCAACACGCTCAGTAAGTATAAAGGTTGCTTATTTTATCGAACTTGAACAAATTAAGACAAAAACTATTACCGCCCCAACACTCTAAACAAACCTCAACTTGTTAGATCAGAAAGGCAACTGTTATACAAGTCCCTGGATTTTTAACTTTATAGTAACCCCGAGTAGTTTATACAAGAAGTCAGCACCATCTTAATAGCAAACTACGTGGAGGGCCGATGAATATAAGTGAATGATTCCCAAAATAAAAAAAAAATAAAAAATAAAATATATATATATATATATATATATATATATATATATATATATATATATATATATATATATATATATATATATATATATATCAGGAAATGCACTAATTAAGTTAGGTGATCCTTACCAGATCATTTAGTCTAAAGGTTGCAGATCATACAAAAACATAATACGAAAGACCCATTATGAGTTGGTTCAGTAGGTATCTGGTACTGAACTTGGTAGGGAGGACTACGGTCCGATCCCCCGCAATTCGCAATGGACTAAATAACGAAGTTATCCGACTCATGTACTAGAGCTTCAAGCTAAAAAGGGGATCAGAATCACTAACCGGTCACTCCACTATATGCGCGAAACGATAAAGGGCTTAATGTGATTTCGCTAGAATGAAAACGGGTGAAATAAGAGTAAAAGAACCAGGCTAGCTATAATAGCATGACTCGAACTGGTTTGCATGAGGTAAGATTATCAGATGTGGTAACGGTAGTTCTTGATGTCGAGATTAAATTCAAGTTGCTTCTAAACAAAATCTACTTTCAACCTAGTACGAATTGATGTGTGTTTTGAAATTTCATCTGGCTAAATTTTTAAAACGAGTTCTATACTGTATTTTGCTTGAGGACAAGCAAAGGTCTAAGTATGAGGGAGTTTGATAACATGAAATAATATCACATTCTAGGACTCGATTTAATTAAATTATAGTATTATTTACTTCAATTTACTTCATTTTATTCGATATTACTCGGTATTTCCTTTCTATTTATCTCAGGTAGCTTATTTGAAGCACAAGTGAAAAAGGAAGAAAAGGAGGTGCAAAAAGAAATGAAAAGAAGCAAATTCCACCAAGCCAAAGCCCAGCCCAAAAGCAAGGCGCTGCGCCCGTGACGAGCGTCACACAAGCCGTGACGAGCGTCACGCCCTACCTACTTGTGTTACGAGCGTAACACATGGTGTGACGGACGTCACACCATTCCCCTATATTTTTGGCTTCAGAAGCGCAACAAAGACGTTGAGGCCTATTGTTACGCTTGACCATTTGCAACGTGAAGACTCTTTACACGGAAGACCTTTGGAAACAGTTACAACAAGTGACCAATATAAATAGTAGCTTTTGGCAAACCCTGCGGGAGACTCCACTTCGTTTAATTTTCTTCTTCCAGCCGTGCAAGCATACCATTACTTTTCCTTTACTGTTTTTGCTTTTAATTGCAATTCTTATTTTTACTTTCCTTTCCAGTTAATCTTTCAGCACTTAATTAATTTTTCGCACAATAGTTTCTACACCGGAAACTATTGTGTATCTTTTACTAGATCTAACCTTACGTTAGACCCTAGATTTTTATTCCTTCACTTTTATTTTCCTGTCCGATTGAAGAATTCAAGAACAAATCCAACCGGTCTGTGGTGGAGTGATTCAGGTTCTTTAATTATTGCTTGAATTTATATATGCTCTGCTTTACTGTTTATTTATATTATTTGCCTGAGATGGAATTATTTATGCATGCTGATTATTTCGATTTGTTAAGCATGTCTGGCTAATTTATTTAGGTATCGGTATGTAGAGTAAGCGGAATGAAGGAATCAAAACTAAGTTGGTTTAATTACATTTAAAAATAAAATCACTCTTTTTACGGTCTCAATTTACAGGTTTAATAACAAGGTTTTGTATGAAAGTAAAAGACATAACGAAGTTAAAATCAATAGAACGAGAGTTTGAGTTTTTAACTGGACAGTGTAAATTGGACATTAATTCTAGATCAGGGCGAAAGCAATTTTTAGAGTTAATTAAATTCTAATCTTTTTCAAAAAGTATTTTTAAAGGTTGAATGTGAAGACGAGAGTTAAGCATTTGAATTTAATTATATAATCTAAGTCAACAGAGCGAGAGTTTGAGACAAGGATGTTTAAACGTTTAGTGTTTTCTTAAAAAGAGTTTCTACGGATTCTATTGTTTTCAAAAAGTGATTTTGGACTTAACTAATAAGTGACAGCTACGTTAATATAAAATCATAGTTTATTCAACAGAGCGAGAGTTTGAGATAAGACTTTTAATCAATAGTGTCTACTGAAAGGATTTGTTTTAAAACCAAGAAACCAACGAAGAATTGATTCCCTAGTTACGACGAACTACATACCGATATCCGCTTAATTAATATTTAATTTAGATCTTATTTTAGTTTTTACTATTCCTCCGAACAATCAAAGTTTCATCCGGCTTAGCTTTACGAAGTAACCTTAGATAACGGTATATCGATTCATAAGTCCCTGTGGGATCGATATCTTTTAAAACTACGCGATAGAACTGTGCACTTGCAGTTTGTACCCCAAATTCGATTCATAAAGTCGCGATCACTTTTCCATCACGCTCCTAATGAGGCCATCACAATCGCAAGAAAACCAGGGACTTATGTTTTTTTCCATCACGCTCATGATGAGGTCATCACAATCCCAAATTTACTATGTTGCCTGTCCTCAAGTAATTTGTCTGTAAATTGAAAAATTTCAACATAACAAAATACCTACCCTTACCAATGTATTGGATAAGTGACTTCAAGCACAAGAAGGGGGGGGGGGGGGATTGTGGTATTTAAAATTCGTGATTAATTTTAAACATTTCTCAATTAAGATCGCATTAGTAATTTTAAATGAGTAATTTGCAGCAGAGATAAAGTACTGAAAGTAAACTACAAAAAATAAAAGGATAGAGTTAGAAAGATTACACTAGAGATTTATATTGGTTTATCCTGAGAGTTATGACTATAAACTTTTGAGCTTTTGAAGGTTATGCCCACGAACCTTTCTACAATCTGATCTTGAAATTTTTACTGGCTTATCCCAATCAATGACAACTTTTACCCCAAGCTAAGGTAATGAACCGTTTATAGATTTATGACTTATCTCAGTAACCAAAACAAAGCTTTTTTCGGAAAATCTTTAGAAACCAAATGTAGAGAATTTATGAGAGGTTTATCTCAAGAACCAATTTCAAGCTCTTAAGAGTATCACCCCCTTAAGAATATAAACGACCAACATGGTAACTTAAAAAACTTTCTTTCTCACAAGCAAAACTTCACTTACAAGCACTAAGATAATAGGAAGTGAAAGAAAATATTTTTTAGAGAGAGAGAGGGAGAAAGATAAATTCCAAAGATATATGAAAACGTTGGAAAGTGATGTGATTTGAAGTGGAGGCGTGCCTCCTTTATATAGTAGTTGGAAAATCTAGAAATGATAATGATCCATGGGCCAAATTAAATATCTAACAAATTAGCAAAATCTATAATCGATTAGATAATTCACTTTTAATCAATTACCAAGCCCAAATAGAAATTTTTGGATATATAGTCATTGCAACTCATTAATGTGTTGTCCATGTCAATTGATTAATCGATTACCACTCTTTTAATTGATTAGCTTGATGCTCTAATAAATTAGATGGCTAAAAATGTTTTCCCAATCGATTAGCATAAAAGACCAACCTATTGGTTTGTAAAAAAATGGTTAAAAAGGTTTGGACAACTTTGTAATCAATTGTTTAGGCTTAGAAAATGATTTGTAAGTTTAAACGCATTTGATAAAATATTCTAGGTATGTGTGTGAGTTGCCTTAATACTCTTAAGCTACTTCCTTACTTTTATAATACTGAGGTCACTCAGACAAACATACATGACCTGACGAGCTTTCACGCCTTTATCCAAGACATCAAGACTTTTTTTAGATAGTTTATAATTTGAACATGCACTTGATCTTGAGTCCTTTTGTTGATGAGTCATAATATACTTCTATTTGGTTATCATCAACAAGGTTGAAAAATTATTGTCATATTGCATTATCAAAACTTCAGATGTGGAACTTCATAACCTGCAAGCACATAGATCCATATTTTCCCCTTTTTGATGATGACAATGTATATCTCGAGGGAGATGGTAAGAGAAACAAATACAAATATTTTTGGAGTAATCAAACTCCCCCTTAATTAACTAAAAAGTAGACTTTACTCCCCTTAAGAGTATACTTCCCCCTTTTTCATAATTAAAAGGTAATAAAATAATCAAAACACATATATCCCATACGTAAAAGGATCATGTTACCTTATAGTTATGGACATGAACAGTCCATAGTAAGGAGTAAGAAATATTACCTAAGATTTTATTTCTCCCCATATAAGGTAACATCCAACTTTGAAATCAACCAATAGGTAAGCTTTGGATAACTTCTTCCACTTGATTCTTTCTCGAATAGAATTCAGAAGTCTTTGAAGCTTTATAAGCTGGGAAGGAATTCGACTGTCTACTTCTATCTTTCTCATATTCTTTCCAATGGATAATCACTTCTTCTTAGGAATTCGGTATGTTGTATTTAGCCCCCATTTGCTCCAAAATAACTTGAAACTCAACCAGAGGTTAGTAGCAAATTTAATTGATTAAGTAATTAATAAATTACTTACTAAAGAATCAATCAGTGTTTTCTGATTTTTCAATCTCTATTAAGTGTACTACCTCAAAATCTTAAGGTAACTTAAGAAACTTCCCCTTTCGAGGAAAAAACAAGCCACCATCAATTTTTCTTCTCTACGAATCATTTGATACGACAGTTGATTCAACCAAATGACTAACAAATCCTTTACAAATTTATTATCTTAAACTTTTAATAAGTTCCGTGATCACAACCTTTGAGTGATACCATCAAATTCAACATCTTAATCACATCCGATGAGGGATATCATCAACATAAAGAGCATTTGGACAAATGGAAATAGGTAACCACTTCTTCTTATACAACTAATAAATTTTAGGAAGCTCTCCTATCTTTTGATATTAGAAACATCTAGACTAAGGGAATTTTGAGATGTATTTCTTTTACAAATATCTTCATTAACATTCTGAATGAGATCATATTTAATATTCCTCAATCTTTAGTTAGACATTGATTTTCTTAATTTGACATCTTTAACTTGAATATATTAATTTGGACTTTTGACATTTTTGTTTCCCTTGATTGTCATCTTCCAATGATGTTCTCTAAGGGATACCTATAAAAGTAATAACATATACTTCTATCTACTAGGGATTAGTTCATCAAAGATAATATGTATGAGTTACTCCATAGTCATGGTACTTTTGAAAAGAGGTTTTAAAAGGATTTCATATTAGGAGTGCCCATGCATATAAAGGAATTAAACATATTGTATTACCTTTGTTACACAACTTACATAATATTAAGTAATTTGTTCAATAATGCTATAAATAATCAGGACAACTAAAGGGGAAAATTAGGAATCTTGGCAAGAATTAAAGATCCAATGATTTAGTCTTGTTGTTATAAGGCAAATGAATTTCTTCCCTCATTGAAGAGGAACAATAGAACATATTTATTTCTTCACCTGAAGAGCAACTATCGGTATCATCATCTGCATCAAAATTTAACTTTTCTATCTTTGGCACCCATATCTTTTTGGGTCCTTTGATTTTAATGGAACACATATTATGAGTAGATATATTTCTTTTTTTTTACGTTCACAATGTTCTTTATAGAAGTATGAAGGAGGATGCCCTTCTTTGCTCTCATGATTCTTTTTGATAAAATAGAACATGACAATATGGTCGTCTTTATTACACTAATTACATTTTAGGGTTTTACATTTATATTTAGGTTGAGCATTGCAAATAGTGCTAAAACTTTTACTATAGTTCTTAGGTTCATATCAAATACTAGCCTTATTGTAAGACGTCATTTGATTTCTAAACAAAAGATTCAAGTTGTCTGTCCCTTTAGTGAATTTATCAAGTGTGTTTTGAAGATCGTCACTTTTATTTTTTAAAATATCACATTGATCACACTTGATAGATTTGTCTAAGGCTTTATGAGATGAGAAATAATTTTGAATTAGATCATATTGTCTCTCTCTAAGACTTTCTATTTCTACCAACACGTTTTTATTTTTCAATTCAAGGGAAGAGATAATGTCTTTGGAGGTAGAAATGATTTTTTCTAATTTACTTGTTTCTTTTGTTAGCTTCTTACAAATTCTAAATAAATCTTGATAGGAGAAGTGAGAGGTTACCTCATCGTCTTGATGATTTTCCGTGAGACAGAGGTTTGATTATTCTTTATCTGAAGATTCCATATCATCGTTATCTCGAAATATGTATGCTCGCTTTTTGGACTTCTTGAGCTTTCTTTGATTTTGGTTTCTTCTCAGATTTTGATGACAAATTAGTCTTATATGCCCTTTATCTTATGCTTTTTCTTCATATTTTTTCAAGTCCCTGGTATTTCTTCTTTTGCCTATTTTACTCACTTCATCATTTTAACTTCTCTTTTACTCAAAAATTTACTAATTCTATTAAATATACTCTTAAATATTACATAATAAAAGAGTGTCATCACACATCCATCAAAAACCTTCTTTATAATTGAAACATATGTATAGAAAAGTAGTCATTCAACAACTTTGATCTATCATTGCTCTTATTCATATATGAGTAATGGAATTATTGCATTGTCATTGTCTCTCATGTATTGACATCAATACTTCATCATCAAAATTATTACAAAAAATATAATTATTACTATATAAGTAATCACAATATATAAGGTACACAAATATATGTGTTAAAAAATTTCCAAATAGCAATTATAATGTGCTTTTAAATCTAATTCAATAGTGAAGTTTGAAAGAGAATAAGAAAAACTTTATCATGCGAGATTCTAATTGTTTATGTATGTTCTCACATACTATAAAAGAAAGAGTACCATACATTTTTATAAACAAATAAAATGGTATCTATAAAGGATCTCATTATAGTAAAACATTTCATTTCCATCATGGTAGTGAGGACAAAAACAGCAGAAAAATGGTCATGGAACAACTCAAGATGTTCTTTGGCATATCAATTGCAGGTATTATTCTTCAAATTTAATCAATGGATGTTTGTTTAATGGGTCCCCTTTGCCTTTCACATAAGCCTAAATAAACACATCTTTATGACAATGTGATGGCTTACACATAAGGTTGTTATACAAGTAATCATTATATTGCTTGTCATGTAGTGACAATAATTGTAAAAGAAAAATATGTAGTGGTATAATAATTAAGAAACTGTCATGTTTTTGTCTTCAATTGAGGATGTTTGAGCCTATAAGGATATGTTATATGTAGGGTGGTGCTCTCCATTCAAAGCCAAAGTACCCTCAACCATGTCCCCTGCAGCGGCATTTTTGTCAATTGTGGGTTAAAGCTTTGTAGTGGAAAAATAATTTAGTTGGAGAGTGAAATTATGTGAAAAGAAGGATGGGACAATAATTAGAGAAATGATTAATCAACACACAAAGATATTGATACCACACATTTCTATGTTTAGGATACACTTTGCCTATTTTAAATTATTTTTTATCTCGCATTAAATTTAGGGTCTTCTATTTATTTTGATTCTATTTTTTAATTTATTGAATAATTAATATATTTAATCTATTATATAATTCAAATACGTTGATTATTCAATTAATATAAAAAAATAAATTTTCTTTTATAAATAAAAGCAAATGAAGTATCAATTAAGTTATTTAAATTGTGTTTAATTGTTGGAGTATAATTTAGTATAGTTGGTTAAATTAGTTAAGTTATTTATTTTAGAAGTAACTAATTAATTAAGATAGTTAAATTGTTATGAGCTTGATCAGTGATTTTAAGTCCAAGTAATGGGGTATAAATAGTCATCTTTGGGATTGTAACACACTCTTTCTCTTTTTTGTCGACGTGTGTGTGATAACATTGTTCTATTAAGCGGTATCTAGATCCTCAAACTCTTGAGTGTTAAAAAGTGTTTAAGATTTGACTTCTATTTAACATGGAAATCTCATTGGAGAATCATGAAAATAATTTTAGTGAAAAGCTTCCAATTCTTATCAACAAGAATTATAATAGATTGAGAAAGTATATGAAGGTGATTTTTTGTGTTCTACATAAAAAAATAAAAGAAGAAAGATTTCTAGACAATGTTCTTCATCCATCGGTGTGTTGATAATGCGAATTTTCAAAAAATTGAGATTGATACTTTATCAAATGAGGCGTGAGATGTTTTTGATAAAATTCATGTTGATAATGACAAACTCAAGAAAGCTCGTTTATAAACATTTAGAAGACAATACAAGTTGTGATAGATGGAGGGAGATCAATGAGAATGTTGTTTAGTTTTTCAATAGGATGACACATATCACTAATCAAATGAAGATTTTTTTTATAAAATTGTTTCTAGTAAAACCATCGTGAGCAAAGTGATGCCGACTATCTCCTCCAAATTTTAGTACTCCCTCCGTCCCAAAATGATTTTCAAACTTGACACTTTCACACATATTAAAAAAATATAATTAATAAAAGAAAGAGAATAGTGATTTTACCAAACTATTCTTATCAACTATTGGTGTATTCGAATTAGCATTAACGCAAAGATAAAAAACAATAAATTCAAAGCATTAGTTAGAGAGTATAATTGAAAGATAAGGATTAAAATTGCATTGGTAAGCTAAAGTGACAAGTATTTTGCGACAGATAATTTTTCTAAATGCAACACTTATTTTGGAACATAAGGAGTATATTATAGTGGAAATTAAGGAATCAAAGGATTTCTCTATCATGAAGGTTGAGGAATTACAACGTCTTTTGAAAGCATGTGAAGAAAGTATGCTTGAAAGAACCAAAGAACGAGTGATTGACTAGGCTCTATAGGTGATTGGTAAATTAGCAAGTGTACTAATATGTCAATGTAGTAATAAAGAGAAATTCCAAGTATCAATCTCAATGACTGCTTGACGATATAGAGTTCAGGTTTTAATTTATTTAAACAAAAGATTTGAGGGTTTTGAATTGGTGTTTTGAAAAATAGAAATTAAATTGCAATAGAAAGTAAATAAAGTAGTTGAACAGTTTAAAGATATCATGAGTGAACATGTTAGAGAACGTGTATGATTGAATTCTTCAACAACAATAACTTAATCTTACAACAACTTAATTCAATAACATTGACTACCGATTTTTAAGGGTGTTTACTCCTAAGTCCTTAATGAGAAAACCTTTAATCATTCAAATTAATTCCTAAGTCCATAGTGAATTACAGATGAAATTAAGTATTATTTTAATCAAGAATATTCCAGTTTCCACAGGGTATCTCTATGCCTAGGTGATATCTACTATGAATTATTCACAACTAAGCATTAACAATGGCGGTCAAGCTTAAATATTAACCACAAATCAAACTCAATTTTTATGAAATAGAAAGCATTAAGCACAAGTTGTAAATAAATCAAATATCATAAAATCAAAGTCATTACAAGGTAGAAATTTAGAATTGTATCATAAATCCAAATCAGGGACTCCCCTAGCATCGGGGGGTTTAACTACTCATAATAATAAAGAAAAATATGGTAAAATTCGTAAATATTACAGATCTAGAGAGGAAATAAGTCTTTAATCACTTATAGCTCATGAAAATATGAGTTTTCCAGCCTTCTACATTTGTTTCTGCCGTCAAAATTCATCCCAAAATTAGTCTAAACCCTGAAAATACACTTTATGACTTTAAATACTCAAAATTGAGTTGTTTTTTTTTGCAATTTTGGGCGCCTATACGCGCATGGAGAATCTGAAACACGCATTTTAGGTGTTTCATACGCGTATAGGGCGTATGGGGGGCATGCCATACGCGTATGGGCAGAGAAACACATTTTTTTCATATGTGATCTGCGTATGAGAAAGTTGATAAGCGTATGGGCAGAAAATTCCGAATTAACCTTTGATGTCTTCATGAAAGTTCTAGCTCTTGATATTAGCTTGCATTTGCAACCGGTCCCATGTTATTCTGAGTTACGAAGCTCTAGATTTGATCAAAATACCACACGCCTAACATGATGTGAAACATGCTGAAAAATAGACTTTGTGAATCTTTCTGAAAATCCGTTGTGTTTCTTTTTCGAGCATTTCTTTGACTTCCTCCAACCTACAAAACAAGTTAACCTTCCCAAAAAGATCAAAAATACCATAAGTAATTAAAACATATAAAAATATGAAAATTAAAGAAGCAAACATATAAACCACTCAATCTTTATGGAAAATACAAATAGCACACATACTTTCATCTGTTAAAATGATAATAACTATAACATAACTTGTGACTGGTCAGCAGGCTAAAAAACTCAAGATAGGTGGTGGTTTAAAGTGGGAGGGGAATACCAAATCCAAGAAAGAGAATCTCAACAAGATAATTCCAAAAAACATGATCACCCTAAATCTTCTTCGATAACAATAACATTAATTAAGATAAGAAGGGGAAGAAACAAATTAACAATAAGAACATTCAATATTATAATTTCCAAATATTTGAACACTTTGTGAATAAGTGTAAATAAAATGTGTTCCAAGAAGCAAAGGCAATGAATACAATGAGGCACACATGGATCAGAGTGAGAATGGCTCGTAATCAAACCATATCCTCCTGATGGCAACAATTAATGATGAACCTGGAGGTATAAATGGTTGGTATTTAGACACAGTTTTCTGAACCCACATGACAAGTCATTGTGAATGTTTTGTCAATTTTGATGATTCAAGAAAGACAAAAATAATATTTATTGATAACACAACTATTCCATCAGAGGGACTTGGGGATGTTTTGATCAAAGTCAATCAAGGAAATCAGGTAGTAATCACCAGTGTGTTTTATACTCCAAACATGAAGAGTAACTTATTGAGCATTGTTAATTGCTTGATAATGGGTTAATCACATGATAACAATATAAGTTATTCATGAAATATTCCATGAATCATGAGTTAACCATGTTTTCTATGATTATGGTGTTGTTGTAATTGAACATGGTTGTTAAGGTTGTTAAGAACACGTGTTTATGAGGTTGAGGAATCCTTGAGTGTTGGTTGTTGTTGAAGAATCATGTTATGTGAAAATGGTAGGTAAAAATGGTAGATGGAAAGGAAAATAAAAAAGGAGTTATTTAAGGAAAGAAGTTACTGAGAATTAATGGAGATTGGAACTTGTTGTGTTCATACTCCTCATCCATGCTATGTGTTGATATCATGTTGTTGTTGAAATTGTGATACTTGAGTGTTTAATTTTGATGTGTTTTGTTGTTGAAGTTATGGAGGTTAATCACATGAATTCATAACAATATAAGTTATTCATGAAATATTCCATGAATCATGAGTTAACCATGTTTTCTATGATTATGGTGTTGTTGTAATTGAACATGGTTGTTGAGGTTGTTAAGAACATGTATTTATGAGGTTGAGGAATCCTTGAGTGTTGGTTGTTGTTGAAGAATCATGTTATGTGAAAATGGTAGGTAAAAATGGTAGATGGAAAGGAAAAATAAAAGAGGAGTTATTGAAGAAAATAAGTTACTGAGAGTTAATGGAGATTGGATTTTTTCCTGCATTCAATCGATTGATTCATTTGATCAATCTATTGACATGAATTAATTATTTGATGAATTAAAATATGTCACCAATGGGGTTCAAACCTGGGACCTCCTTGGAATTGTACAAGCCTTACCACTAGGCCAAAGATGTTGTTGTTGAATACTTATGCAATGGATAAATATTAATCTAAATCTTGATTAAGATAGATTAATGAATTAATTGAGTGATATAACTCCGTTTTGGACACGGACGGATGCGTTAGAAAGATAACGTAAAGGGCTATTATCATTGTTCCATGTTATAAAACATTATGTGATTTATAAATACTATGAATTATATTATGATGAAAGTTAAATATTGTTGTTATGTTGAAGGTGAAATAACATGATTAAAAACCTTACAAAGGTGAGTGAGGAAACCTAGGAGTATAACATGATTAATAACTTAGAAAGATAATCTAGGTTATGGAACATTTGTGATATATGTATGAGAATACGTTATTCATTCGTACGACGCTTATGTGGAGGTCGTGGATGAATTGTTGCCATGATTGAGAATGAGACGCATTGTATGGAACATGCCATGTTATTGTTGTGTATTCTGGTGAATGAAGTCACCTGTGATTTATGAATTTTGTTATGGTTCGTGGAACTGATGATTTGTGAAACCGATCATGTATTCAGAATATGTGTTTTTCTGTGGTGGTACACATCTCTATTGGTATGCTTAGATGAGTAAGCATTGGGATGTGGGACCAATGATTCGAGCCTCAATTGGGTTTGAGCCCCAACCATGGTGGACATGGGGGAAAGGTGGACACCTAAGTGGGTTAGAGTCCCATACGGTGAAAGATACTCAAAGTGGGTTAGAGTCCCATACGAGTGATGGTTCTTAAAAGTGGGTTAGAGTCCCATAGGGGAACCTGATATCCACCGCGAAAGTCGAATCATATGAGCATGCATGAACCGGGCCTGGCTTAGACGTAAGTCCGTTCGGGAATTGATGTTTCGTGATCTGAATAATGATCGAGGTTGAGTTATGAGAACTCAGATGCATGTTGCCATACAATTGCGAGATAGCTTCCCCATCGCCCGAGTCTTCGTTCCCTTGTTGACTTGAGTTGGTTATGAGTTGAATATTGCTTAGAAAACCCTGTAGAGCCGAGTGGACCCATAGGATAGGAGAACTCACTGAGATTATTATCTCATCCCATCATTGTTGTTATTTTTCAGGTAATTCTTTACAGGTTGAATCTATGAGAAGCTGTTATGGATGTTTCAAGGGATGTTGTTTATCATGATCTTCCGCTGTGGAGTTGTGTGCAATGAAGATATTGCACATAGTTCTTAGATTTTTTATTGTTTAGGCATTATTGTATACCATGTTCCATTGATGTTTTTAGCTTGGACATGTATATTTATTGATGCCATTAGGCACTTATGTTGGATCAGTACCAATTATTAACACTTGTATGATATTATTCTAGATATATATTATACGGGTTGTTACAATCGAGATTTTGGCCTATGGTATGGACACCTAAATTTTAAGTGTCTTTGTATCATAAAGTCGAGGTAAATAATACATGGCTTACCTAAGATCGAGTTTCCTGTAGAGGCGTGCATGAATTGCTTAATAGGAAAAAACTAAAGAAATATTTTGTGTATCAGATTCCAATGAGAGTTCAAGATAAAATTATGTGGTACATACTAATGTTTATGCTCCCTTTGATATAATGTCAATGGGAGGTAATAGATAATTTGGTTCCTTTATGGAAGAATTTAGTAGAATAATATAAGTGTATACAATAAAAACCAAGATTAAGTGCTCCAATTCTCAAGAAATGTAAGGTGATGGGAGAAAAATAAGGAAAATGCTACTCAAGATTCTCAAAAGTGAAGGAGGTGATGAGTACACTTCAAGAGAATTTGAATCCTTGTATGAAGAGATAGAAATTTAGAATGAGATCAGTGCACCATACACCCCTCAACATAATGATCTTGTTGAGAGAAGGAACATGACTATTGTGAACATGACCAAATGGATTCTGAAAGAAAATAACCTTCCACGTGATTTTTGGGGTAAAGCTATAACAACTTCCTGTTATGTGTTCAACATGAGTTTGACAAAGAGATTTTACACAGTTCCAAAGGAAATTTGGTTAGGTCCTACTCCATATGTCAAACACTTAAGGATATTAGGCTCTTTACATTTCAAACACATCATACACCAAAGAAGTAAGAAGCTTGAGGATAAGAGTAAAGTAATGATTCCTATAAGCTACCATTCCACAGGTTCGTATTAGTTACATAATTCTCCCACCAAAAGGATTGGTGCAAAAAGAGATATTACAATCAATAGAAAGAATTATAAAATTGTAAGAGTTAAAATGTTACCTCATATTTAAGTTTGCCATTTGTTTTCCATGATAACCATAGTGGGCCTCATATACTTGAGGTGTTGCATAAGTAGAGCAAGCAAGAAGATCTTAAATGAATATATTTCAACTAGGAGTCTCCAAGAATTTAATGTCATTCCTGATAACATGATCTCACTAAATCGAGATGTATTGTATCTAGACTTATTTGTTAATGTTGAGCCTATGAGCTATGCATAAGAAGCTAAGTCCAAAGTGTTGATTACTTATATTGAGGAAGAAATTAACGCAATAGTTAAGAATCAAACATGGAATTTCGTCTCTTTGCCATTATTGGCCAATTGTAGTCAAATAGGTCTACAAAGTGAAACAAATACCAAATAACTTCATTACCTAATATAAACCAAGGCTTGTTGTTAAGGGATTCTTACAAAAGTATGGCGTTGAATTCACAGAAAATTTACACAGTTGCAAGAATTTAGATAGTGGAATTAATGACAGTTGTAGCTAACTTCTTGCAATGGAATGTTGTTAAATTAGATACTAAATATATATTCTCAATTGATTCCTTAAAGATGATGTTTATGTTTAAAAAGCTCACAGATTAATTGTGAAATGTGAATAATATAAGGTCTTGAAGCTTAATAATACTTTTTATCGCATGAATTTGATTTGGTTGACTTAGGAGGCCTAATTTACTTCATTGACCTTGTATTTTCTACAACCATGATATAGTTGGTAATTTGCTAATGGAAGTACATTTTTTGATATCTTGAAGATATTTAATATACTGAAATGCAACTCAAAAGGTGCTTTTATGAAAGAAAATTCAAAATTAAGCAAAGATGGAGATGGAAAGGGTGTTAATAACACTCTATACAACCAAATGGTGGGATTAGATATACTTATAGTTCTAGACCTGATATATGTCATAGTATAGATGTAGTGAACATATTTCTGCAGAAACTTAAATTTTCATATATGCAAGTAATCAAGAGGATCATGAGATATCTTAAAAATACATTAAACCACGACATCTTATTTCAAAAATATGATGGCCATAGCTATAAGCTTATTGGTTTTTGTGGTTCAAATTTGCATGGATACAAAGTTTAAACAAGAAGTGTCTGCAATGTGATATGTGTTTAAACAGTATAGTTCCCTAATTTCATGGTACTTCAAGAAGTAAACAATGTCAACCATATCTTCTTGTGAAGCTTGTATATCTCATATTGTAATGCAACTTGTCAAAGAGTGTAGTTGCAATCTCTATTGATTGGAATAAAGATAGGAAAAGAGGAATAAGTTGAACTAATGGTAGACAAAAAATTAACAATTAACCTTACAAAGAATCCCATGGCTCATGGAAAGAGCAAACACTTTAAAATCAAGTTTTACTTTTGTAGAGATCAAGTAAATAATACAAAATTACTCTAAGATGATGTAGAATAAATGATAAGGTAGCAGATGTTCTAACCAGACCACTCAAGATTGAAAAAATAAAAGAGATAAAAAAACATGACCAATGTAATAAGCTAAGAGATAAACATTTTTGGCCAACATGATATGTTTTCTTGAGCCCTATTATTGATTGGAGTAGAACAAAAAATATATAATGAGTATTTGTTTGTATCGTTTCCACAAGGATTGGTGTGATATTCAAAAGTTGTTCAATAATTTCTATAATTCTAAGTAAAGTACTCAAAAAGTTTTTTACAACTAAATTAAGGCAATAATGAATGAAAATATAATTTAACATATGGAATTGAGATTTATGGGGTTAGATTTCATTATCCTTTGCTCATTCATCCACTCGATTAGTTATGTATATTCTTAGTCATTACTTAATACTATCACCTATTGCTTTATGTATGTTGTTTATGTCTAAACAATAACATGAAATCAATTTTATTGCTTAATAAATGGTTTCTCAGTCGGTTAATCAATATGATATCATTAAGTTTCGACATTATATGTGAATGTTAATCATAAATATGTGTCGATATTTTAGCATATAATAAATGAAAATATTTGATCTAGTTAAGAAAAGTATTTCTCAATATGAGTTCAAA
Source organism: Lathyrus oleraceus (assembly GCF_024323335.1). Taxonomy (NCBI): domain Eukaryota; kingdom Viridiplantae; phylum Streptophyta; class Magnoliopsida; order Fabales; family Fabaceae; genus Lathyrus; species Lathyrus oleraceus. Next base: position 613,104,429 of record NC_066583.1, read on the forward strand.
ATTGTTATAACAAGTTATAAGTAGCTAATTCTTAACAAGAATTACGAACGAATATAATCATCAATATTAACTAATAACTAAAATATACATAACACCACGATAAAGATAAATACATGTGTGTCTAGATAACTACATATATCCCCAACAAAACATAATTTAGCTACTCTTACTCATAGTAGCTTTACAATGATGATGGGGAAGAAAGATATGAAAAAGCATCCACGACAGCCTCTCGGTCAGACACTGCCTCCACCTTCGAATCTTCAATGTCTCTCTTGGTAAATTTCTCTCTCAATTATCTAATGTCGTTACATAACTTGAAAACTTTGGAATGATATATTTTGCAATGAAGGAATGTTAAATGAACTAACTGATGCCTCTATTTTTAGAGTTTTGTTCCGGTTTCCTCGCCCAAAAGGTATTTGGCTCGCATAACGATCTTTGCTTTTATTCATCAGTAAGTCTTGTCCAAGTTGTCCAAGTGGTCTTGACCTCCTTATCTCGCCCAACAAGTCTCTCTGCTCGCTATAGGAGAAAACCCTTTCTTCACCCTTAAGTTACTTAATGAAGAGGTCTTATGTACCACCTTGTTTTTCTTGGAGAGTTCTTCTCACCCAAAAAGGTATTTGGATTTACCAATGAGTTGCATTGATTCATCATGAAGTAACTTGGCTTGGAAGAAATATCTAACTGCATGTGATCGCCTAACGAGCTTATATCTTTTCCTGGCAAGATTGAGTCAGCAAAGGTACTCTATTATTGGTTGGGCTAGCCTCTGTTTTTCCCAACGAGTTCTTTACTACTCAGCTTATGCATTTTGTGATTTATTTATATGATTTCACTTGTACTCATGAATATCATAGTTAAAATGTTCATACATGTGTTTTTTCTCATTTTTATGATAGATTTTGGGGGGGGGGGGGGGGGGAGGTTCATGTGATTTCTTGTGTTTAAAGTTAAAAGAGATAAAAAAACATGAACAATGTAATAAGCTAAGTGAAAACCATTGTCGCCCAATAGGGTATATTTGCTTGAGCCCTATGGGGTATATTTTCTTGAGACCCACGAGGTATCATTTTTGTCCTACATGTTATCTTTGGTTTAGACCTATAAGGTATTATGCCTTGAGCCCTACAAGGTATCATTGGCCATACAGGGTATTGTTGCACCCTTTGGGGTATTTTTGCATCCTACATGGTAGAGTTGCGCCTTACGGGTTATCGTTGCACCCTACGAGGTATCATTGTATCCTTAATGGGATATGTCATGTTAAGCCCTGTAGCGGTAAATTCATGATCATCAAGCTATGGATAAGCTAGACATCAAATCACAAGAGTCACCACTGCGCTTTTATTATTTCCAAGGGAAAAGGGAAAAAGTACGAACAAAACCCAAGAATAAGAAGTTTTCAAATTAAAACTAATAAAATGCCAGAGATTACAGGTAAGGGGGTTGGTTACACAGAGGGAAGGTGTTAGCACCTAAAGTGTCCTAGGTACTCCTAGGGAGCCCTTTTTTGTGTGCATATGTATTTTTTGTACAAATTGATGTTTACAAACAAATAGAATGGGGGGATGAGAAAAGAATTCATTAATTATATTTTTGTGTTTGACAAGACCTTCGGACTTGTGTCTACGTACCAACATAAAAATGAGGGATCAAATCCTCGTAGTTCGTGGTATAAATTTCAAAGTGGGTGCATTACTTTTTAACAAAAATTAGGTTTGAAAGGCACAAAGGCCTAAAAAATGGTTTGGATGAGTTAGTTCTTTTTGGATTTTGAAAATTTTAAGTCAAGTATGGTTAAGTCTATTTACAAGTTTGATTAAGAAAATGAGTTTGAAAATGCAATGGCATAAAGCCAAAGTTTCTAGTTTGCAAAAGTGGTCAAAGTTTAAAAATCAACAAACACAATCAAAGAAGATTTTTGAAAGGAGGGAGAGATTTTGAAATTAAAGAAACGGGTAGGAGATGAAGAGACTAATCCTAAGCATAAATTTAAAAGTTGAGAGTTGAAAAGATCTGACCAATGGGATGCAATCCAATAGACAAGAATGTCATATAGAAACCCAAATTGCCTTGGACATTAGAATCAAGTAACAAACAATGCATAAAATATCAACTTGAAGAGCAAGGCATCAAATAAAGATAGCCATATCCAAGCTTAGCAACTCCATGATCTTCTTCAAATTTGCCCATGTAGCAGATGAATTCCACAATGCCACAAGTCACAGGTTCAAAATAACAGCTTCACAATGATCATGTTACAGATGAACTCAAATGGATCTTCAATGATGTATCAGATGAAGTTTCAAATTACAAACACTTGGTTACATGAAAGTTGGCATTGGCCAAGTCCTTTGCATAGGGAGTGTTGCCTAAATTCTAAGTCCAATTGTCTCATATCAAACCAACAGTCCACACAAAATGTTTTTTAGGGTTTTTTGTTCTTATTATGTACATTAATGGTCAAAGACCACACACGCAAACACAATATACACAAGAAAAATATATCACAAATTATGGTCCAAGTGGACAAAGTGAAAATGACATTAACATAAACAATTAGAATGGTATGACTAATGGCAAATGAATAAGGCTTAAAATTAAATTGCATTGAAAGTAAAAGACTTGAAATTAAATGTTAGTTGTTAATAAGTTAGAAGTTAGTATTGCTTTTGCTTTTTGTTTAAGTCATTCTTTGGAGAACACTCAACCCACTTATCACAAGCATGGATTCTTGAACCAAGACATCTTCCAAATGAAGGAAAAAAGGCCAAGTTTCCACACAATACCATGAAAGAGGGGAGACTTACAATCTCACTAACTAGAATGCTATGCCTTTTGTGTCAAAATTTAGCACTATGTTAAGCAATCGTAATTGGACTTATGTAGAAGTCACAACTATTTGAGGTCGGGCAATAGAATTTTGGTGTTAATGCATGTTAGAGACATAGTATAATGGACTATGATCATGAAACATACCACACACAAAAAGAATATGCAAAAATGGTGGCCTAATCTCATCCATACTCATGTTGATTTTGCAATCAACTAGCCTTATGATATAGAGATATCATAAGACCATGACATGAATGCATAAAGAAGGGGAATGAGATGAAGAGGGAAGGGAAGTGGATCAAACTCAAATTGGACAAAGGAGGACTTTTACCAAATTAAGATCATTCATTCATTTTGGAAGATGGAATATACATTCCATCAATCCCCTAAATCCAATGATCTTAACCTAGCAAAGTCAAATCAACCTTGACCAATGCCCAACAATACAAGTCAAACTTACAACAATCAATCAAAATGGCTCAACACAATTATTTGACATTTATTCAATTAAAAATACTAAAAAATAATGCATTAAATTAAATATGGTTGGTCAATTTCCTAAAACCTCATCAAAACACCAAAGAAATGGCCATGGGATTTATCATAGGTCAAACAAGGTCAAAGGACCTTGGAGAAATTTTTTCAGAATTTTTGGAAACTTAAAAGTATTTTTTAACAATTAAAAATAATCACAAAATTAATTAAATTATGAAAAATATTAATAATGATCCAAAAAATAATTTTAATTCAAAATATGAAAGAGGATTTTATTTAAATTTTTTTGGTGAAACTCTCATATTTTTTGGATCAATATTAAAATTAATATGAATTAATGAAAATCAAAGGAATAAAATGAAAATCAAAAAATACAAAAAAACGTAGACCACTTGATCTCCCTCATTAATTGAGGTGGCAGATCAAGTGGACACAAACGCGCGTTCCATGATGGAACTTAGTCAGCATGCCACATAAGTTGTAATCAAAACCAACGCATGTGATTAAAACAATTTGAAAAGGATCAGTGGTTTTGAACCGTGCGACCTCGCTGCCGGAGCAAAAGGCTGGTCACCTTCTCAGGCGAACCTCGCCGGACTGGTTCAATCATCACCATGACTAAAATAAAAAAGGAGGACATGATCTGAAAGAGAAAATGGTGTAGAACACGAATCTGACCTCAATTTTAACTAACTCCAAATATATAGAAAGATATGAGGAGTTGAATTTTGAGGTGTGTCAACTGAGTTGCTTCGATTTGACCTAAAGGCAACTCAATCTTCTTGCCTACATTGGTAGGACTTCAGACAACCAAAGATCCAAGAGAATTGATGAGAATTGAGTGAGAATCGAAGAGAAGAAAAAATCTGGAAAATACCTTTAATATTATGCAGAACTTGATCTCTCTTGCTTCAATTCACGTTTGGTCTTGCTCCAATAGCTTGCAGAAGTGGATTAGGATCAGTACAAAGCTTTGGATCCTGGAGTTTTTGAATCTCCAAATAGTGAGATTCAAACTCAATTTTCAAGTGAAAATTATCAGGTTTTCCTTTGAATTGTGAGGGTTTGAAGAGTGGAGGCAAAGCTGGTGCGCAAGGATCCTCTCAAATGAGCTCAAAGGGTCTCTATTTATAGCAAATTGAAGTGTTATTTACACACTTGAAATTTCTTCCAAAATTGGCAATGTCATGTTCATGCTTGCATGGGCGTGTACAGGCCCATGAAGCAATGCACTAAGATCCAAATTCAACTGTACTGAAGTTTGAATGAAGCTTGATTGGCAAGGCAAAGTGAAATGGTCATTTGGAGTTTTGATTTTGCCAATTGATGCAGGCTTGTTAACACCATGTGCATCCCTAGCAAACCTTATCCAAAATGAATGAATTAGGACTCTTTGGAAAGCTTAGATCAACAGGAACATCCCTTATGTTGAACACTTTTGCATTTGGAACTTGGATCATGGAGAATTTTGAGGTGGAAGTTTGAAAAATTCAACATATTGAAAAAAATTCTAAGTGTCAAGTCATATACTTCAATATTTCACCTTGCTTAATTTTTTATGTGAGATCCAAATGAGAAAAGTGTCTTCATAAAAGTTGTATATCATTCAAATAAATTCAAAATGGTCACCAATTTGACATCATTTGGATTTAGAATGAGAGAGTTATGCATTTTTTAGGAAAATCACTTGTTCAATGGTATTGGTCCAAAATGACCTATAATGTATCCTCATATCACATGCTCATAAAAGTTGGTTTAGCTTTCACTCCAAACATAAACATTTAATTAGATATCTTGAATTTTATTGTGCAACTTGGAAATCTTTTATCTCATAAAAATTGAGCAAGTTATGGCCTTGGGAAGTTGACTTTCAAATTAGGGTTTAGACAAAATGACCTATAATATTTCAACTTAGAAAATGACTTTCCAAGCAAAATTAGCTCTATACCTAAACATGAAAGTTGTTTGGAATGTCATTTAAAGTAACATTTCTTTTTGAATAATTTTCATATGATGAAAATTGTAGGAGATAGGGTCTAGGGGGACCCAGTTTTGATCAGATGAATTCATCTGGCCAACCACCATCAACCAACTTGCTAACTTGCAATTCTCTTGACTTTTTAGGCTCATGGTAGATCATATATGCATAAGATGATGAATTTTGAAGTGTCCCTTGAGGAATTTGATCAATTGATGAGGAAGCTTGTTGAAGAAGTTACTTAAGATACCCAGTCACACTAGGGTTTCCAAAGCAAACCAACTCCAAATTCTTGAAGAAATCTCAATCAAAATAACACGCAAAGATCATTGGGACTTATATATGATGCTTAGAGACATTGTGTATCATTCCTCGGTTATACTCTTAGCCATGAGGGTCTTAAACCCTATATATGAACTTGATAGATCAATGGTGATCATGCCCTACCTACAAAAGGGTTAGGCAAATGCAAAGACATATTTTTGGTATTTTGGTTAGAAAAATGACAATATACAAGTATGATACAATCACATGATGCTTGGTGATCTCTCCCAAAACAAACCCAATGAAAGAGGGGGTAAGGAGGATGCCAAGGTATGATCCCAATGCATTTTTGATGAAATTGCATGAGGGATCTTAGGGTCAAAATTGGGGTCTTACAAGCCCTACATTGGAAAAAATTTGATCTGATGAAATAAGTAATCAGGCCGCCAAATGAAAAATAAAAAAAAATGAACAAAGTCTCCTAAACCAATCAAATGAACATGAAATACCTTAGTTTAAAAGTCAATGGATGAGCTACAACATCATAATAAAAAAATTTAAATTTTCAAATGATCAGAAATAGAAAAATTGCTCGATTATTAATATGACAACAAAAAATTGATGGTGACGTTGAATGAACTTTCTAAGTTATGCTTTACACAAGAAAAAATGCCAACAATCACAAATTTAGATAGCCCATACCTCGATCCACTCACTTTAGGTAACTTGAAATGATCCAAGAAGCTTAAAAATGTGTGGGAAATGTGAGACATTTATCAATTTATGATGGAAAACCCGTCATGTCGACCACTTCGATTAATCTCGAGTCATATCATCTGAACTACGAGGTTGGCTTGGCCTTAGATCGGAAAAATGACTCAGGATATCAAATAGTCTACCTAGAATAAAACAATTCAAATTAATTACATAAGCAATCTCTAAAAACATTAGTCTTGCAAACTCACCTTAAATCACTTCGGCCTTTCAAGACTCATGCTTGAGGGATTGTGAACCACTATGTTATGTCTATAAAACCCGATATGTATATAAGGACCTAAATCTGACACATCTTATTCTTAAGTGATTTCCCCCTATACACATCATGATTAATGATTTGTACTGTTAGGATTTCTTACTTACCCACTTCGTGCTTGAGGGACTATGTAATGGTATGTCTATAACGATCCAAATTGACTTGACATTTTTTGACATAAATATTTAAGGTTAAATCTCTCTAAGCTCCTAAATAGTGCTAGAAATAGCATGGGTGAGCTCAAGTACAACATGGAGGACTCATCGCATACCCATTTAGGTCTTATTTATAGCGTTGATGTGTTGAAACTTGTTTTGGAAAAGTTTGTAGGATTCCCCAATCATTTCTAAACTCCCTAGATTTAAGGAGTAGCTCACCCCATTTTCCCCACTAATAAGTCAAACCTAGTAAATGTATGAGACATTGGTATCGATCCCTCTTGAGGGAGCTAAAGCTATAAATATAAGATCTCATAGTTGAGAAAATAAGAATATTCACATATTAGCAAACAAAAGTCCATCATTCAGTATATCATCGAGAGGAGGGTCTATACTATTGCACTTACGAAAATATGATACTATTACTTGACCATAGTTGTTAGGACTAAAGAGAAAATTTCATTACAGGTTGCCCTAATTTTCTCGCATTTCTAGAACCCGAGCATTGGCCACTACTAGAAAATATACCTTCGGTGACATAATATTACAACGGTCATTTTTCCACCTTAGTCATATCATTTTTTTATACGCATGTTTTTATTTTAGTTTATTAAGAAACTTTCATCACGGTTCCTAAAAATAATTGTGGTCATAGAATTTGGATGAGAAGCTTTGAATCCCAACATTAACATTTTTCCATTTTTTAAATAAAAATAAGTGTGTGTCCCTTCACATTTATTGTTATTTAAAAATTAAAAGTATAACAACTACGGTTCTTTAATTCAATAATGGTTATGTGTTCAATATTTCACTACAGTTGAAGCTTACAACCGTTGTGAAATTATTTCCCATAAACTTACAACCTCGTGCCCCTTCACATTTATTATTATTATTTAAAATTTGAAAGTATAACAACTATGGTTGTTTCATTCAACCGTGGTTCTATGTTCCATGTTTTATTTCCCATAAAATTAAAACACCAAATGAATGTAAGGAAACTTATAACATCGAACCATTCATCATGGCTACTCAAGCAAAACAAGTTATTTATGTGACAGACCCTGCAAACTTATTGAGAAGATGATCAATTATTCTCAAAGCAAAACACATTCCTCATAATGATGATGAAAGTGTATATATTCTTTTTGCTCCTTCTTATGAAACACAAGTGCCTACTTAATATGAAGAAGTTGATAAAGATGATGTACATGTTATTCGTAATGATCATCAAGAAAGCATATGGGAAAATTAACAAGTAAGTATTTTATATTTTTCATTCATAATTTATTCTATGTTATAATTTCTAATGATGTTATTTTCTAACAACTATTATTATTTAAAATTATAGGTATTTTAAGTCAAGACACCAAGAGACAAAATTAAAACATAACATGTACTTAATTTCGTTCATATCACACAAGGGTGCCCTAGCGAACTAGATGACAACGATAACAAAATCTTCACCATCTTCATTCATTTATGGAAACGAATATCATTTATGGGAACAAAATCATCATCCTCTTCGAATTACAGTACATTACCGTTCTCGCTATTTGACGTTTTTGAATGTTTATGTTCTTTGCTATGGTTATTTACCATTCTCTCTCTCTCTGACGCTTATGAATGTTTATGTTCTTCACTAGGGTTACTGGTTTCTTTTTCTTAACAGATAAATGATACTAGGATGTTGTGTGTATAAACATTATCATGTGTATTGTTCATGTTGCCATGTTCACGTTTTATTCAGATTTTGTAAATATGCTTTAGGTTTTGATGTTGGATATGCATATGCATATAATCATATTAGGATGTTGTGTGTGTAGCATTAGTGTGTTATTTACACTATTCTTTTGATATAAATTTCAGAGTTTGTTATGGATTGTAGTTGGATGAAAGCTGATAGATTAGGTCCGGTGTTTGAGAAAGGAGTTCTTGAATTCCTTAAATTCATCGAAAAAAATGTTCCAGACAATAATGGTATCTTTTATTATCCTTGTGTTGTTTATGGGAATATCAAAACACGGCCAAAGAAAGAAATATTACATCACTTATGTTGTTATGGAATATGTCAAAATTATACAACATGGGCATGGCATGGAGAAGTGGATAATAATCGAAATATGACGTCACAAATGGATGAAGATGATGAAGATATGGATGATCGACTACAAGATATGATTCGTGATATTGGAGAATCGTCTTATATGAAAGCCCATATTTGTGATGCTTTATGTTGCAAAAAAGATGTGCCTTTATATAAAGGGTGCACCAGTTTTACACGATTGTCTGTGTTATTAAAATTATTTAATCTAAAGGCTAAAGGTGGGTCATCGGATAAAAATTTCATAGAATTGCTTGATTTATTGAAACAAATGCTACCAAAAGATAACAATTTGCCAGATCATTGTTGTGAGGCCAATAAGATACTGTGTCTAATGGGTTTGGAGTATGTCAGAATACATGCATGCCCTAATGATTGCATATTATACAAGAAAGAGTATGAAATTTTAGATCAATGTCTAAAATATGGTGACTTGGGCTACAAGTTGAAGAACAACAATGGTGATGACAATGACATTGTTAGTAAGAAGCATCCTCATGCTCAGGTGTTATGCTTCTTATCAATAATTTCAAGGTTAAAGAGACTCTTTGCTAATGCAAATGACATAAGGATTATTAGATGGCATGCAGATGAAATAAAATGTGATAGAAACATTTGTCATGTATCTGATTCTTTGCGATGGAAGAAAATTGATTCCTTGTTTTTGAATTTTTGCCTTGAGCCATGAAACCTTAGACTTGCGCTTTCCATATATGGAATGAACCCCTTTGGTAATCTGAGTACTAATCATTCTTTGTGGACTTCTTCTCACGATTTACAAGCTATCTCATTGGTTGTGCATAAAATGCAAGTATATGATGTTAAATATGATGATTTCTGGAATAAGACAACCTGGAAACGACATAGATGTTTACCTAAGTCCATTAATTGAGGATTTAAAACTTTTGTAGGATAAAGGTGTTGACGTCGATGATGCATATTCTGGTGAAAAGTTTAAGATGCGTGCAATGTTATTTTCCACAATCAACGACTTTCTTGCATATGGTAATTTGGTTGGATATAGTGTTAAAGGACATAAAGCGTGTCTTATATGTGAATCTATAGTTAATTTGATTAAAATCTCATGATTTTTATGTCTTGATGCAATAACTTCTACCAGTGGCTATTAGTGGCAAGAGTAACTATAACCAGATTGTACTTATTATTCAATGCTATATGTAATAAAGTTCTTAATTTCAAAAAATTAGATGAAATAGAAGATGAGACTGTAATAATATTGTGTGAATTGAATATGTATTTTCCTCCATCATTTTTTGACATTATGGTTCACTTACTTGTTTATCTAGTCAGAGAAATTATATTTTATGGTCCAGTTTATTTAAGGTGGATGTATCTTATAGAGTGATACATGAAGATATTTAAAGGATATATAAAGAATCATCATCGACCGAAAGCTTCGATCGTTGAAAGGTATATCACAGAAGAAACTATTGAGTTTTGTTCAAACTATTTGTCAGAAACAAAGTCTATATGAATTCTAAAGTCTCGTCATGCTGGCAGATTTGAAGGTAGAGGTACTTAAGGTTTAAATGTTAAGTCAATGGAACGGGATGTAGTACTTGAAAAAAATCTATATATTGAATAATC